>NW_025750188.1:0-20327 GCF_021184085.1 Oncorhynchus gorbuscha | reverse complement strand
ATATACAGCGTTTCTCACTGAGTTCCTGAATTCCTATCAGACCTTGTAGTCATTGCAGATAATATTCTAATCTTTGGTGACTTTAATATTCACATGGAAAAGTCCACAGACCCCACTCCAAAAGGCTTTTGGAGCCATCATCGACTCAGTGGGTTTTGTCCAACATGTCTCTGGACCCACTCACTCTCAGTCATACGCTGGACCTAGTTTTGTCCCATGGAATAAATGTTGTGGATCTTAATGTTTTTCCTCATAATCCTGGACTATCAGACCACCATTTTATTACGTTTGCAATTGCAACAAATAATCTGCTCAGACCCCAACCAAGGAACATCAAAAGTCGTGCTATAAATTCACAGACAACACAAAGATTCCTTGATGCCCTTCCAGACTCCCTCTGCCTACCCAAGGACGCCAGAGGACAAAAATCCGTTAACCACCTAACTGAGGATCTCAATTTAACCTTGCGCAATACCTAGATGCAGTTGCACCCTAAAAACTAAAAAAATGTCTCATAAGAAACTAGCTCCATGGTACACAGAAAATACCCGAGCTCTGAAGCAAGCTTCCAGAAAATTGAACGGAAATGGCGCCACACCAAACTGGAAGTCTTCCGACTAGCTTGGAAGGATGGTACCGTGCAGTACCGAAGAGCCCTTACTGCTGCTCGATCGTCCTATTTTTCTAACTTAATTGAGGAAAATAAGAACAATCCGAAATTCCTTTTGATACTGTGGCAAAGCTAACTAAAAGCAGCATTCCCCAAGAGAGGATGACTTGCACTTTAGCAGTGATAAATTCATGAACTTCTTTGAGGAAAAGATTATGATTATTAGAAAGCAAATTACGGACTCCTCTTTAAACCTGCGTATTCCTCCAAACCTCAGTTGTCCTGAGTCTGCACAACTCTGCCAGGACCTAGGATCAAGAGAGACGCTCAAGTGTTTTAGTACTATATCTCTTGACACAATGATGAAAATAATCATGGCCTCTAAACCTTCAAGCTGTATACTGGACCCTATTCCAACTAAACTACTGAAAGAGCTGCTTCCTGTGCTTGGCCCTCCTATGTTGAACATAATAAACGGCTCTCTATCCACTGGATGTGTACCAAACTCACTAAAAGTGGCAGTAATAAAGCCTCTCTTGAAAAGCCAAACCTTGACCCAGAAAATATAAAAACTATCGGCCTATATCGAATCTTCCATTCCTCTCAAAGATTTTAGAGAAGGCTGTTGCGCAGCAACTCACTGCCTTCCTGAAGACAAACAATGTATACGAAATGCTTCAGTCTGGTTTTAGACCCCATCATAGCACTGAGACGGCACTTGTGAAGGTGGTAAATGACATTTTGATGGCATCGGACCGAGGCTCTGCATCTGTCCTCGTGCTCCTAGACCTTAGTGCTGCTTTTGATACCATCGATCACCACATTCTTTGGAGAGATTGGAAACCCAAATTGGTCTACACGGACATGTTCTGGCCTGGTTTAGGTCTTATCTGTCGGAAAGATATCAGTTTGTCTCTGTGAATGGTTTGTCCTCTGATAAATCAACTGTACATTTCGGTGTTCCTCAAGGTTCTGTTTTAGGACCACTATTGTTTTCACTATATATTTTACCTCTTGGGGATGTTATTCGAAAACATAATGTAAACTTTCACTGCTATGCGGATGACACACAGCTGTACATTTCAATGAAACATGGTGAAGCACCAAAATTGCCCTCGCTAGAAGCATGTGTTTCAGACATAAGGAAGTGGATGGCTGCAAACTTTCTACTATTAAACTCGGACAAAACAGAGATGCTTGTTCTAGGTCCCAAGAAACAAAGAGATCTTCTGTTGAATCTGACAATTAATCTTAATGGTTGTACAGTCGTCTCAAATAAAACTGTGAAGGACCTCGGCGTTACTCTGGACCCTGATCTCTCTTTGAAGAACACATCAAGACCATTTCGAGGATAGCTTTTTTCCATCTACGTAACATTGCAAAAATCAGAAACTTTCTGTCCAAAAATGATGCAGAAAAATTAATCCATGCTTTTGTCACTTCTAGGTTAGACTACTGCAATGCTCTATTTTCCGGCTACCCGGATAAAGCACTAAATAAACTTCAGTTAGTGCTAAATACGGCTGCTAGAATCCTGACTAGAACCAAAAATTTGATCATATTACTCCAGTGCTAGCCTCTCTACACTGGCTTCCTGTCAAAGCAAGGGCTGATTTCAAGGTTTTACTGCTAACCTACAAAGCATTACATGGGCTTGCTCCTACCTACCTCTCTGATTTGGTCCTGCCGTACATACCTATACGTACGCTACGGTCACAAGACGCAGGCCTCCTAATTGTCCCTAGAATTTCTAAGCAAACAGCTGGAGGCAGGGCTTTCTCCTATAGAGCTCCATTTTTATGGAACGGTCTGCCTACCCATGTCAGAGACGCAAACTCGGTCTCAACCTTTAAGTCTTTACTGAAGACTCATCTCTTCAGTGGGTCATATGATTGAGTGTAGTCTGGCCCAGGAGTGGGAAGGTGAACGGAAAGGCTCTGGAGCAACGAACCGCCCTTGCTGTCTCTGCCTGGCCGGTTCCCCTTTTTCCACTGGGATTCTCTGCCTCTAGCCCTGTTACGGGGGCTGAGTCACTGGCTTGCTGGGGCTCTCTCGTGCCGTCCCTGGGGGGTGCGTCACCTGGGTGGGTTGATTCACTGTTGTGGTCGGCCTGTCTGGGTTCCCCCCTTGGGTTGTACCGTGTCGGAGATCTTTGTGGGCTATACTCGGCCTTGTCTCAGGATGGTAAGTTGGTGGTTGAAGATTTCCTCTAGTGGTGTGGGGGCTGTGCTTTGGCAAAGTGGGTGGGGTTATATCCTTCCTGTTTGGCCCTGTCCGGGGTGTCCTCGGATGGGGCCACAGTGTCTCCTGACCCCTCCTGTCTCAGCCTCCAGTATTTATGCTGCAGTAGTTTATGTGTCGGGGGGCTAGGGTCAGTTTGTTTATCTGGAGTACTTCTCCTGTCCTATTCGGTGTCCTGTGTAAATCTAAGTGTGCGTTCTCTAATTCTCTCCTTCTCTCTTTCTTTCTCTCTCTCGGAGGACCTGAGCCCTAGAACCATGCCCCAGGACTACCTGACATGATGACTCCTTGCTGTCCCCAGTCCACCTGGCCATGCTGCTGCTCCAGTTTCAACTGGCCTGGGCCCTAGGACCATGTCCCAGGACTACCTGACATGAGGACTCCTTGCTGTCCCCAGTCCACCTGGCCATGCTCCTGCTCCAGTTTCAACTGTTCTGCCTTACTATTATTCAACCATGCTGGTCATTTATGAACATTTGAACATCTTGGCCACGTTCTGTTATAATCTCCACCGGCACAGCCGGAAGAGGACTGGCCACCCCACATATGCTCTCTCTAATTCTCTCTTTCTTTCTCTCTCTCGGAGGACCTGAGCCCTAGGACCGTGCCCCAGGACTACCTGACATGATGGCTCCTTGCTGTCCCCAGTCCACCTGACTGTGCTGCTGCTCCAGTTTCAACTGTTCTGCCTTATTATTATTTGACCATGCTGGTCATTTATGAACATTTGAACATCTTGGTCATGTTCTGTTATAATCTCTACCCGGCACAGCCAGAAGAGGACTGGCCACCCCACATAGCCCGGTTCCTCTCTAGGTTTCTTCCTAGGTTTTGGCCTTTCTAGGGAGTTTTTCCTAGCCACCGTGCTTTTACACCTGCATTGTTTGCTGTTTGGGGTTTTAGGCTGGGTTTCTGTACAGCACTTTGAGATATCAGCTGACGTACGAAGGGCTATATAAAATAAAATTTGATTTGATTTGATTTGATTTGATTATTGGACTCACCTGGACTCAATCACCTCTGTCATTACCTCCCTATATATCTGTCTGGTTCTCTGCTCTGTTCCCTGCTTCAGCATTATTTGTCGTTGTTTAACCATGTGCTGACACTTGTCCTGTTTTGTTACCCGTCTGTTCCTGAATAAATGTTGACTCCCCGTACCTGCTTCTCATCTCCGGCGTCGGTCCTTACACATATAATAGAAAACAAAGTGAATTATGTTCTGCTTACTTGATTAAGTTAATCGAGCATTCAGACCAGCCTTCCTGTTTGAACTTTAGTAAACTACATTTGAACTTTTTCACACGACTTCAATGTCAGCTAAGAGCCTATGGGCCTACCATGAAATCAACACACTGAACACGGATCCATTTTATTAAAAGCCATTTATTTAAGTCAGTTTCTTTTCAATTTGCAATTGATGGGGCCAGAATCCTGTAAACTGGCCAGTAAACAAATACGTACCATTGATCTGCCTGCTTTAGGGTGACACACATTTATACACACACTACTGAAAACACTGTACTGAAAACAACTACCATGGATGCCTCCTGACCCTACAGGACAGGAGGCAGATGTAGTATTTGGCTGTTTTGCCTTTCAGAGACAATTTGCCTTTAAACTGTCATGCTGGTGAAAGAGGACCCAAAAGCGACTTGGCGAAAACAGAGTCTTTAATCCAGTAAAGTAAATACAATCAAAAAAACACAACTTTCACTCGAAATGACGAGGACAAACTGGAGACTCGATCTTGAACAGCAGGTGAACAGCAGGTTGCCTCGGGAAGGCACTTGAACCAGACAGACTCAGACACCTGCTCACCACGCAGCATCTGAGGAAAACACGACACGACAGGGCGATACACAAACACAGCACGGTGAATTCTAGACAAGGAACCGACAGGGCAGAAACGAATAACAAGGAGAGAAATAGGGACTCTAATCAGGGAAAAGGATCGGAACAGGTGTGGGAAGGCTAAATGATGATTAGGGGAATAGGAACAGCTGGGAGCAGGAACGGAACGATAGAGAGAAGAGAGAGCGAGAGAGTGAGAGAGGGAGGGGGGAGAGAGAGGGATAGAAAGAGGGAAAGAACCTAATAAGACCAGCAGAGGGAAACGAATAGAATGGGGAGCACAGGGACAAGACATGATAATAAATGACAAAACATGACAGTACCCCCACTCACCGAGCGCCTCCTGGCGCACTCGAGGAGGAATCCTGGCGGCAACGGAGGAAATCATCAATGAGTGAACGGTCCAGCACGTCCCGAGACGGAACCCAACTCCTCTCCTCAGGACCGTAACCCTCCCAATCCACTAAGTATTGGTGACCCCGTCCCCGAGAACGCATGTCCATGATCTTATGTACCTTGTAAATAGGTGCGCTCTCGACAAGGACGGGAGGGGGAGGGAAGACGAACGGGAGTGCGAAGAAAGGGCTTGACACAGGAGACATGGAAGACAGGATGGACGCGACGAAGATGTCGCGGAAGAAGCTGAGTCGCACAGCGACAGGATTGACGACCTGGGAGACACGGAACGGACCAATGAACCATGGAGTCAACTTACGAGAAGCTGTCGTAAGAGGAAGGTTGCGAGTGGAAAGCCACACTCTCTGGCCGCAACAATACCTTGGACTCTTAATCCTGCGTTTATTGGCGGCTCTCACAGTCTGTGCCCTGTAACGGCAAAGTGCAGACCTCACCCTCCTCCAGGTGCGCTCACAACGTTGGACAAACGCTGAGCGGAGGGAACGCTGGACTCGGCAAGCTGGGATGAGAACAGAGGAGGCTGGTAACCCAGACTACTCTGAAACGGAGATAACCCGGTAGCAGACGAAGGAAGCGACCAGAGCGTATTCTGCCCAGGGGAGCTGTTCTGCCCAAGACGCAGGGTTTCTGAAAGAAAGGCTGCGTAGTATGCGACCAATCGTCTGATTGGCCCTCTCTGCTTGACCGTTAGACTGGGGATGAAACCCGGAAGAGAGACTGACGGACGCACCAATCAAACGACAGAACTCCCTCCAAAACTGTGACGTGAATTGCGGGCCTCTGTCTGAAACGGCGTCTAACGGGAGGCCATGAATTCTGAATACATTCTCGATAATGATTTGTGCCGTCTCCTTAGCGGAAGGAAGTTTAGCGAGGGGAATGAAATGCGCCGCCTTAGAGAACCTATCGACAACCGTAAGAATCACAGTCTTCCCAGACAAAGGCAGACCGGTAATGAAGTCTAGGGCGATGTGAGACCATGGTCGAGAAGGAATGGGGAGCGGTCTGAGACGACCGGCAGGAGGAGAGTTACCCGACTTAGTCTGCGCGCAGTCCGAACAAGCAGCCACGAAACGGCGCGTGTCACGCTCCTGAGTCGGCCACCAAAAGCGCTGGCGAATAGACGCAAGAGTGCCTCGAACACCGGGATGACCAGCTAACTTGGCAGAGTGAGCCCACTGAAGAACAGCCAGGCGAGTGGAAACAGGAACGAAAAGGAGGTTACTAGGACAAGCGCGGCGGCAGTGTGCGTGAGTGCTTGCTTAACCTGTCTTTCAATTCCCCAGACTGTTAACCCGACAACACGCCCATAAGGAAGAATCCCCTCGGGATCAGTAGAAGCCACAGAAGAACTAAACAGACGGGATAAGGCATCAGGCTTGGTGTTCTTGCTACCCGGACGGTAAGAAATCACAAACTCGAAACGAGCGAAAACAACGCCCAACGAGCTTGACGGGCATTAAGTCGTTTGGCAGAACGGATGTACTCAAGGTTCTTATGGTCTGTCCAAACGACAAAAGGAACGGTCGCCCCTCCAACCACTGTCGCCATTCGCCTAGGGCTACGGATGGCGAGCAGTTCACGGTTACCCACATCATAGTTGCGCTCAGATGGCGACAGGCGATGAGAAAAATAAGCGCAAGGATGAACCTTATCGTCAGACTGGAAGCGCTGGGATAGAATGGCTCCCACGCCTACCTCTGAAGCGTCAACCTCGACAATGAATTGTCTAGTGACGTCAGGAGTAACGAGGATAGGAGCGGACGTAAACGTTCTTTTAGAAGATCAAAAGCTCCTGGGGCGGAACCGACCACTTAAAACACGTCTTGACAGAAGTAAGAGCTGTGAGAGGGGCAGCAACTTGACCGAAATTACGAATGAAACGCCGATAGAAATTAGCGAAACCTAAAAAGCGCTGCAACTCGACACGTGACCTTGGAACGGGCCAATCACTGACAGCTTGGACCTTAGCGGAATCCATCTGAATGCCTTCAGCGGAAATAACGGAACCGAGAAAAGTAACGGAGGAGACATGAAAAGAGCACTTCTCAGCCTTTACGTAGAGACAATTCTCTAAAAGGCGCTGTAGAACACGTCGAACGTGCTGAACATGAATCTCGAGTGACGGAGAAAAATCAGGATATCGTCAAGATAGACAAAAACAAAGATGTTCAGCATGTCTCTCAGAACATCATTAACTAATGCCTGAAAAACAGCTGGCGCATTGGCGAGACCAAACGGCAGAACCCGGTACTCAAAATGCCCTAACGGAGTGTTAAACGCCGTTTTCCACTCGTCCCCCTCTCTGATGCGCACGAGATGGTAAGCGTTACGAAGGTCCAACTTAGTAAAGCACCTGGCTCCCTGCAGAATCTCGAAGGCTGATGACATAAGGGGAAGCGGATAACGATTCTTAACCGTTATGTCATTCAGCCCTCGATAATCCACGCAGGGGCGCAGAGTACCGTCCTTCTTCTTAACAAAAAGAACCCCGCCCGGCCGGAGAGGAAGAAGGCACTATGGTACCGGCGTCAAGAGACACAGACAAATAATCCTCGAGAGCCTTACGTTCGGGAGCCGACAGAGAGTATAGTCTACCCCGAGGAGGAGTGGTCCCCGGAAGGAGATCAATACTACAATCATACGACCGGTGAGGAGGAAGGGAGTTGGCTCGGGACCGACTGAAGACCGTGCGCAGATCATGATATTCCTCCGGCACTCCTGTCAAATCGCCAGGTTCCTCCTGAGAAGTAGGGACAGAAGAAACGGGAGGGATGGCAGACATTAAACACTTCACATGACAAGAAACGTTCCAGGATAGGATAGAATTACTAGACCAATTAATAGAAGGATTATGACATACTAGCCAGGGATGACCCAAAACAACAGGTGTAAACGGTGAACGAAAAATCAAAAAAGAAATAGTCTCACTGTGGTTACCAGATACTGTGAGGGTTAAAGGTAGTGTCTCAAATCTGATACTGGGAAGATGACTACCATCTAAGGCGAACATGGGCGTAGGCTTCTCTAACTCTCTGAAAGGAATGTCATGTTTCCGAACCCATGCTTCGTCCATGAAACAACCCTCAGCCCCAGAGTCTATCAAGGCACTACATGTAGCACCCGAACCGGTCCAGCGTAGATGGACCGACAAAGTAGTACAGGATTTTGATGGAGAGACTTGAGTAGTTGCGCTCACCTGTAGCCCTCCGCTTACAGATGAGCTCTGGCTTTACTGGACATGAATTAACAAAATGTCCAGCAACTCCGCAATAGAGGCACAGGCGGTTGGTGATCCTCCGTTCCCTCTCCTTAGTCGAGATGCGAATCCCTCCCAGCTGCATGGGCTCAGTCTCTGAGCCAGAGGAGGGAGATGGTTGCGATGCGGAGCAGGGAAACACCGTTGATGCGAGCTCTCTTCCACGAGCCCGGTGACGAAGATCTACCCGTCGTTCTATGCGGATGGCGAGAGCAATCAAAGAGTCCACATCTGAAGGAACCTCCCGGGAGAGAATCTCATCCTTAACCACTGCGTGAGTCCCTCCAGAAAACGAGCGAGCAGCGCCGGCTCGTTCCACTCACTAGAGGCAGCAAGAATGCGAAACTCAATAGAATAATCCGTTATGGACCGTTCACCTTGGCATAAGGAAGCCAGGGCCCTAGAAGCCTCCCTACCAAAACTGAACGGTCAAAAACCCGAATCATCTCCTCTTTAAAGTTCTGGAACTTGTTAGAGCAATCAGCCCTTGCCTCCCAGATAGCTGTGCCCCATTCTCGAGCCCGGCCAGTAAGGAGTGAAATGACGTAAGCAACCCGAGCTCTCTCTCTAGAGTATGTGTTGGGTTGGAGAGAGAACACAATCTCACACTGCGTGAGAAAGGAGCGGCACTCAGTGGGCTGCCCGGAGTAGCAAGGTGGGTTATTAACCCTAGGTTCTGGAGGCTCGGCAGGCCAGGAAGTAACAGGTGGCACGAGACGTAGACTCTGGAACTGTCCAGAGAGGTCGGAAACCTGAGCGGCCAGGTTCTCCACGGCATGGCGAGCAGCAGACAATTCCTGCTCGTGTCTGCCGAGCATGGCTCCTTGGATCTCGACGGCAGTGTAACGAGCGTCTGAAGTCGCTGGGTCCATTCCTTGGTCGGTTCCTTCTGTCATGCTGGTGAAAGAGGACCCAAAAGCGACTTGGCGAAAACAGAGTCTTTAATCCAGTAAAGTAAATACAATCAAAAAACACAACTTTCACTCGAAATGACGAGGACAAACTGGAGACTCGATCTTGAACAGCAGGTGAACAGCAGGTTGCCTCGGGAAGGCACTTGAACCAGACAGACTCAGACACCTGCTCACCACGCAGCATCTGAGGAAAACACGACACGACAGGGCGATACACAAACACAGCACGGTGAATTCTAGACAAGGAACCGACAGGGCAGAAACGAATAACAAGGAGAGAAATAGGGACTCTAATCAGGGAAAAGGATCGGGAACAGGTGTGGGAAGGCTAAATGATGATTAGGGGAATAGGAACAGCTGGGAGCAGGAACGGAACGATAGAGAGAAGAGAGAGCGAGAGAGAGAGAGGGGAGGGGGAGAGAGAGGGATAGAAAGAGGGAAAGAACCTAATAAGACCAGCAGAGGGAAACGAATAGAATGGGGAGCACAGGGACAAGACATGATAATAAATGACAAAACATGACATAAACGGAACATGTAAGGTCCTTGGATAAGGAGTAACGTTAGGCTCCTTTCATCTATTAATGGGGCTAGGGTGCAGGTAATTGGGTAGGGAAAGAATTCACTATTTTATATATTTTTTAAAATATATTTTTACAATAGGGAATTATTTAAGAAAAGTGAGGTGCATATACATTTGTCCTGATACTGTAGAACGCTATCTAATGAGTCTGAGAAAAATTACATTGTGGTGACAGAGAGCAACCTTTGGTTAAATCTAGTCCATATATAGTAAAGGTTGCTATCTCCCAATGAGGGGCCATGTACACACAAACAGAAGCAGGAAGAGAGTTTAAGACAGTGATGTGTGAATATTAGGAAGTAGTCATTTTGTTTGGTTTCTTGTTCCTTGACACACACATATATTTGTGCATAGATACCCTCACATGGCTCCTCATCTCTCCGTTTTCATCCTCCTCATCATCATTTTTTCCAGACTATCAGGTAATGGAAACATGTTTCTATGAAGTCTCATGGTTCCTTTCAGTTTGCTTACTTGAAGTCAGAGACATGTAGTTCAGACAATATTTGCATAGGGCTTTAGCATGTATTTCACTGAGCAGCTCTATGTTTTAGAATGATGTATAGTCTGTAACATGTTCAGTTGTCCTTCATGGTTAATTGTCACTGTCGAAAAAAAGTTTCTGTACTGAGAAAAACATTTCTTTATTGAGATAAAATTGAAATAACTTTTGTTTTGTCTCTCACAGAAAAACATTCGTATTGAATAAATATATTATACATACATATTTATATATACACATACATATATATTACATGTTATGGTGTTCTTTATGTGAGGGACATATATTTAGGCTGTTGTCTACAGATGCTGGTCATTTGTGGTCTGTGTCTGTGCAGACAGGAGGCTCCATCACCATCCCATGTCTCTATCATCAACATTTCGGAAGTTTGGGACTGTATGTAAAGTTTCTATCTACAAAAAGATGATTCTGAGATAATTGCCTTTAAAGTTCTGAACACTCAATGGTTTGAATGGTGGCAGCAATTTTTTGTTTCTATTCTTTTGAACTTAACATGATTTGGGTTATTTGAAGTACTGCACATTAAACAGAACAAGGCTGTCTCAATAACTCAATTTTGACAAAATTGCAGATAGAAACATATAGTCCCAAATTCTCAATTTCTTAAACTCTGAGAAATTCTGGTTTAAAGTACATTACTTTTATTATTTATTTTCTATAGTAACTGCCCATCCTAGATGTGAAAGAATATTGTTCCATCTTCCCACTCCTGAAAAACAGTTTGATATCTGAAGTTTCTCCAAATCTAACTGAAGTCGTTTCTCTAAGTGTCACCCTGAAAATAATAGACCAATATTTCATGATTTACTTCCTCACATAGACACCAGTCTGTGAAAAACAATCATCTATTTCCTCTACAGTAATGTCAATGCCACGCCCCGAAGACACCGAAGACTCATACTTAACATCAGCGTACAGCGTGTATAGATCTGAAGACGTCATTAGGTGAGTGTGCATAAACAATCAGACATTGTGTCCATGTTTCAATATGGGATTAATAATAGGGTCGTTTCATTTCAACATGCCATGACACCCACCATCTCAGATTGTTCTGCCATTGTTTCTGTAGTCAGAAACAGATAACATTAGCATTCCTACAACATTATTTTGATTCAATATTATTTGATCTCTGAGAAATTAAGCTCATTTGATTGCACCCAAATCGACCATTTGAAATGTACAGGATGTATATAATATTCAATAAATATAGTACCTAACATCTGATTTGGACCAGAACAATGAGTAAAGGCATGAGGAATTGAAAGAAATGGTCAAAAACCACCCACATGCCATGCAAATCCCAACCCAACACCGGGTATACAGTATCAGCTCTCTATGTTTGACACCACAGGTGGTTGGTGGCAACTTAATTGGGGAGGACAGGCTCGTGGTAATGGCTGACGCGGAATAAGTAGAATGGTATCAAACACATGGTTTCTATGTGTTTGATGCCATTGCATTAGCGTCGTTCTGGACATTATTCTGAGCTGTCCTCCCTCAGTAGCCTCCTGTGTTTGGAGCAGTATGGAATTGCGGTTTCTTCATCCTATGTAATGTATTTTCAGTGAATTTGGTTATGCTTTGTTTAACCATGTTCAGAGAAATTAGTAGTTGAAGTTGTTAGGTTTGTGTCCCATCCTACGTCCTGATATTACCCGGTTCTGACCACTAGATGGTGCTGTCCCTGCTGTTATTGTAATATATTTTTAAGAATATCCCATCTCGATGTTAAAGGGATAGTTCACCAAAATTACATTTGGTTTTCTTACCCTGTAAGGAGTCTATGGACAAGGTATGTCAGCAACCCATGCCTTGTTTCTGTTTTGTTTTTTTACCTGGCCACGGTTTGAAATGATATCTATATGGTACCTATATTATTATTTGTACCTATATTAGCATTTCTGCGCTTCATATCCAAATCTTCTATAAGTAACATCACTGAATCAATTACTCTATCCATTTTTTTAATAATTGAAGATGATTTGAAAGTGTGTCCCTATCCGCTTCAAACATTTTGTTGAAGTGGTGTTTGCTGAAGTGTCCTCAAAAAGCAATGTTATTCTTCTACAGATTACTCTACAGTTTGGAGCGAACAGTCTTCTACCTGGTGAAAATTGTTAATGCAATGTTCTTCCTCCTGTGCACCATCATTGCTGTGTTGAATTTCAAGGTGAACCAAATTCGAGGTAACATTCAGGATTGTTAGAAACCAGACAGGTATCTTTGGTGAGAACAGATGTGTGACCATACAATTGTGTTTTAAGTTCCATTATTCACCAGCAATTTTTTTGTTTGTTACAGCCAAACATTTATTTCAATCGAATGTTTTATTCATTTGTTTTACTGGTGATTGAAGCTAAAACTACACTGTGTGCACAATTATTAGACAAGTGAGTATTCTGATCTTATCATTGCTATTCACATTATCCAACTCCAAACCATATAAACATGAATGCTTATTGGATTTAATCATTTTCTGGTGATATGTATTTGTGTGATGAGGGAGGGTGGTGAAAGTGAATAACATGTGTATAATTATTAGGCAGCTTCATTTCCTCAGGTAAAATGGGCCACAAAATGTATTTAATTAACTGACACTGAAAAGACAAATTGTAAAATGCCTTTCAGACGGATGAACACTCTTGAAATAGCTAAACTATTGAGGCGTGACCACCGGACTATCAAACGTTTTGTTGCGAATAGTCAACTGGAGCGCAAAAAACCCACGGAGAAGAAAAGGCGCAAATTAACTGCAAAGACTTGAAGATAATTAAACGTCAAGCTACCAAACGTGAGGTTTACAGCGAGGGAAGACAATCCACCTCTTTGAACAGCATTTGAGAGGCTGTGGTTGATAAGAAGGGTTGCTATATTGATAACTGAATATTTACTGAATAAATTCCAAAATGTTTATTTAATTGTCATTTTGCATTACTTATTTGTTACACTTACTCTAAAAATTGAGAATAAACAAGTGAGTTGGGAGAAATTATTTTTGTAATTTAGTTGCCTAATAATTGTGCACACATATATTCCCCTGAGAAAGACAAAACTCACTTTTCCTTTGTTAAACATTCAGATTTGAGGTTCAGTAACATTTTGGATTGACGGAGAGCATTGTGTTTGTTCAACAATCCTAAGGAATACAATTAGCCTAATAATTGTACACTGCGTGCATTTACCACAACCCCACAAACATCTCCTTCCTCTCCCCAATCTCCATAGGCTACCAAATATCTCTAGGTTCATACATGATTAGCCTTTCGAATAGTTTATGAATTGTATTGATGCAGTATACAAAAATATAAAAAATGTCTCTTTTTTTCCCTCCAAAGTACAAAGTTTTATTTCTTGGTCTCCCATAATATTACTGGTCCGCAGAAATATATGAACAAACTGATGTTCTGTTTTGTTTTGCTCTTTTGTCACTGATTTAACTCAATAACCAGTGTTGAATTGTTTTGAATGACTAATTACCACTGTTAACCTACATAAATGGAACACGTGCATATTTAGCTAATCAACCGTTTTAAAGACACATTAGGCTACTTATTGTTGGCTATGAACATTTAGCAAATGTCTTGTTCTTTGCTGATGGTTGAATACTGCTACTCTACCACCAGCATGATGTCATTGTGCAGTCCTATATATGACATGTGGAATTCACAAATAGATCATGTTACATTATAGTACATTGTATTCAAATTGTGCTTTAGTACTGTATAGTCCTCATACATATCTTATGGTACATTGTGATTTTCAGACTTGCATTTACCTTTACAATAGTTGCTGTATTGTTGTGAACGAGTACATATTTGCCTGTTTTCCCTATGGAATGTTTGCACAGTTGATGACACTGTAGCCCTGTTTACATTAGGCTGTACTCTTTGACCAGCCACTGGTTTATGACATGGTCCCCAATTGTCCAGTGACCTGCTAAGTCTGTTCATCGCTGATGACATTCAGGCGTGCCTTGCCAAATGCTGCTGGAACTGGGTCAGTGGCTCTCCACGGTGGTCTCAGGCAAGCTCCCCATTCCCGCGACCATGGTCTCACATCGCCAGGCCTTCGTACCGGTCTGCCTTTGTCTGCGGGAAGACTGTGATTCTTTTAGGTTGTCGATAGGTTAAGGCGGCGCATTTCATTCCCTCGCTAATCCTTCGCTAAGGAGACGGCACAAATCATTATCGAAATGTATTCTGGTCATGGCTCCCGTTGAAGCAGCAGTTCAGGCAAAATCCCGTCTGGCTCTCTTCGTTCCTCTTCCGGGTTTCATCCCCCAGTCACAACGGTCAAGCAGAGAGGGCCAATCAGGCCGATTCATTCTCCTCCGCAGCGCTGCTCGAGCCCTGCGTGCTGAGACGCTTTCCCCTGGCAGCGCAATTCGCTTCGCCAAATCTGCCACCAAAACAGTCACACCATCCCAGCCTCCACTCGCTCAACATTATTGTGCGATCTGCGCTTTGCCATGTGGTACCAATGACCCCGAGATATTGTTGCGGCAGAAGTAATGACTCACTAAACCTCTCTTGCGACAGCCTACTGAGTTAACTCGTATTCATCGGTCATCTCCCAGTAAGTCAATGGCGTGGAGCCTTTCTTTAAAGCATTCAGTCATCTGTCCCTGCTTCTGTGTCGGCCGCCTAGCGCCAAGATTAGCTCTCCTCGTCGCGTCGAGGCGCTGTTACAAGGCGCATCAGTCATGCGCAATACTTGAGTGGTTGAACGTCTGAGAGGAGGAGTTGAGGACAAGTCATCACTGAACCCGTTCACTTCGTGTTTCTGGAGCCTCCGGTTCCTCACCCGGAAGGCGCTAGAGTGAATGTTTTGTCATTTATTATCATGTCTTGTCCCTGTGCTCCCCATTCTATTCGTTTCCCTCTGCTGGTCTTATTAGGTTCTTTCCCTCTTTCTATCCCTCTCTCTCCCCTCCCTCTCTCACTCTCTCGCTCTCTCTTCTCTCTATCGTTCCGTTCCTGCTCCCAGCTGTTCCTATTCCCCTAATCATCATTTAGCCTTCCCACACCTGTTCCCGATCCTTTTCCCTGATTAGAGTCCCTATTTCTCTCCTTGTTATTCGTTTCTGCCCTGTCGGTTCCTTGTCTAGAATTCACCGTGCTGTGTTTGTGTATCGCCCTGTCGTGTCGTGTTTTCCTCAGATGCTGCGTGGTGAGCAGGTGTCTGAGTCTGTCTGGTTCAAGTGCCTTCCCGAGGCAACCTGCTGTTCACCTGCTGTTCAAGATCGAGTCTCCAGTTTGTCCTCGTCATTTCGAGTGAAAGTTGTGTTTTTTTGATTGTATTTACTTTACTGGATTAAAGACTCTGTTTTCGCCAAGTCGCTTTTGGGTCCTCTTTCACCAGCATGACAGTTTAAAGGCAAATTGTCTCTGAAAGGCAAAACAGCCAAATACTACATCTGCCTCCTGTCCTGTAGGGTCAGGAGGCATCCATGGTAGTTGTTTTCAGTACAGTGTTTTCAGTAGTGTGTGTATAAATGTGTGTCACCCTAAAGCAGGCAGATCAATGGTACGTATTTGTTTACTGGCCAGTTTACAGGATTCTGGCCCCATCAATTGCAAATTGAAAAGAAACTGACTTAAATAAATGGCTTTTAATAAAATGGATCCGTGTTCAGTGTGTTGATTTCATGGTAGGCCCATAGGCTCTTAGCTGACATTGAAGTCGTGTGAAAAAGTTCAAATGTAGTTTACTAAAGTTCAAACAGGAAGGCTGGTCTGAATGCTCGATTAACTTAATCAAGTAAGCAGAACATAATTCACTTTGTTTTCTATTATATGTGTAAGGACCGACGCCGGAGATGAGAAGCAGGTACGGGGAGTCAACATTTATTCAGGAACAGACGGGTAACAAAACAGGACAAGTGTCAGCACATGGTTAAACAACGACAAATAATGCTGAAGCAGGGAACAGAGCAGAGAACCAGACAGATATATAGGGAGGTAATGACAGAGGTGATTGAGTCCAGGTGAGTCCAATAATCAAATCAAATCAAATCAAATCAAATTTATTTTATATAGCCCTTCGTACGTCAGCTGATATCTCAAAGTGCTGTACAGAAACCCAGCCTAAAACCCCAAACAGCAAACAATGCAGGTGTAAAAGCACGGTGGCTAGGAAAAACTCCCTAGAAAGGCCAAAACCTAGGAAGAAACCTAGAGAGGAACCGGGCTATGTGGGGTGGCCAGTCCTCTTCTGGCTGTGCCGGGTAGAGATTATAACAGAACATGACCAAGATGTTCAAATGTTCATAAATGACCAGCATGGTCAAATAATAATAAGGCAGAACAGTTGAAACTGGAGCAGCAGCACAGTCAGGTGGACTGGGGACAGCAAGGAGCCATCATGTCAGGTAGTCCTGGGGCACGGTCCTAGGGCTCAGGTCCTCCGAGAGAGAGAAAGAAAGAGAGAATTAGAGAGAGCATATGTGGGGTGGCCAGTCCTCTTCCGGCTGTGCCGAGTGGAGATTATAACAGAACGTGGCCAAGATGTTCAAATGTTCATAAATGACCAGCATGGTTGAATAATAGTAAGGCAGAACAGTTGAAACTGGAGCAGGAGCATGGCCAGGTGGACTGGGGACAGCAAGGAGTCCTCATGTCAGGTAGTCCTGGGACATGGTCCTAGGGCCCAGGCCAGTTGAAACTGGAGCAGCAGCATGGCCAGGTGGACTGGGGACAGCAAGGAGTCATCATGTCAGGTAGTCCTGGGGCATGGTTCTAGGGCTCAGGTCCTCCGAGAGAGAGAAAGAAAGAGAGAAGGAGAGAATTAGAGAACGCACACTTAGATTTACACAGGACACCGAATAGGACAGGAGAAGTACTCCAGATAAACAAACTGACCCTAGCCCCCGACACATAAACTACTGCAGCATAAATACTGGAGGCTGAGACAGGAGGGGTCAGGAGACACTGTGGCCCCATCCGAGGACACCCCGGACAGGGCCAAACAGGAAGGATATAACCCCACCCACTTTGCCAAAGCACAGCCCCCACACCACTAGAGGAAATCTTCAACCACCAACTTACCATCCTGAGACAAGGCCGAGTATAGCCCACAAAGATCTCCGACACGGTACAACCCAAGGGGGGAACCCAGACAGGCCGACCACAACAGTGAATCAACCCACCCAGGTGACGCACCCCCAGGGACGGCACGAGAGAGCCCCAGCAAGCCAGTGACTCAGCCCCGTAACAGGGCTAGAGGCAGAGAATCCCAGTGGAAAAAGGGGAACCGGCCAGGCAGAGACAGCAAGGGCGGTTCGTTGCTCCAGAGCCTTTCCGTTCACCTTCCCACTCCTGGGCCAGACTACACTCAATCATATGACCCACTGAAGAGATGAGTCTTCAGTAAAGACTTAAAGGTTGAGACCGAGTTTGCGTCTCTGACATGGGTAGGCAGACCGTTCCATAAAAATGGAGCTCTATAGGAGAAAGCCCTGCCTCCAGCTGTTTGCTTAGAAATTCTAGGGACAATTAGGAGGCCTGCGTCTTGTGACCGTAGCGTACGTATAGGTATGTACGGCAGGACCAAATCAGAGAGGTAGGTAGGAGCAAGCCCATGTAATGCTTTGTAGGTTAGCAGTAAAACCTTGAAATCAGCCCTTGCTTTGACAGGAAGCCAGTGTAGAGAGGCTAGCACTGGAGTAATATGATCAAATTTTTTGGTTCTAGTCAGGATTCTAGCAGCCGTATTTAGCACTAACTGAAGTTTATTTAGTGCTTTATCCGGGTAGCCGGAAAATAGAGCATTGCAGTAGTCTAACCTAGAAGTGACAAAAGCATGGATTAATTTTTCTGCATCATTTTTGGACAGAAAGTTTCTGATTTTTGCAATGTTACGTAGATGGAAAAAAGCTATCCTCGAAATGGTCTTGATGTGTTCTTCAAAAGAGAGATCAGGGTCCAGAGTAACGCCGAGGTCCTTCACAGTTTTATTTGAGACGACTGTACAACCATTAAGATTAATTGTCAGATTCAACAGAAGATCTCTTTGTTTCTTGGGACCTAGAACAAGCATCTCTGTTTTGTCCGAGTTTAATAGTAGAAAGTTTGCAGCCATCCACTTCCTTATGTCTGAAACACATGCTTCTAGCGAGGGCAATTTTGGTGCTTCACCATGTTTCATTGAAATGTACAGCTGTGTGTCATCCGCATAGCAGTGAAAGTTTACATTATGTTTTCGAATAACATCCCCAAGAGGTAAAATATATAGTGAAAACAATAGTGGTCCTAAAACAGAACCTTGAGGAACACCGAAATGTACAGTTGATTTGTCAGAGGACAAACCATTCACAGAGACAAACTGATATCTTTCCGACAGATAAGACCTAAACCAGGCCAGAACATGTCCGTGTAGACCAATTTGGGTTTCCAATCTCTCCAAAAGAATGTGGTGATCGATGGTATCAAAAGCAGCACTAAGGTCTAGGAGCACGAGGACAGATGCAGAGCCTCGGTCCGATGCCATCAAAATGTCATTTACCACCTTCACAAGTGCCGTCTCAGTGCTATGATGGGGTCTAAAACCAGACTGAAGCATTTCGTATACATTGTTTGTCTTCAGGAAGGCAGTGAGTTGCTGCGCAACAGCCTTCTCTAAAATCTTTGAGAGGAATGGAAGATTCGATATAGGCCGATAGTTTTTATATTTTCTGGGTCAAGGTTTGGCTTTTTCAAGAGAGGCTTTATTACTGCCACTTTTAGTGAGTTTGGTACACATCCAGTGGATAGAGAGCCGTTTATTATGTTCAACATAGGAGGGCCAAGCACAGGAAGCAGCTCTTTCAGTAGTTTAGTTGGAATAGGGTCCAGTATACAGCTTGAAGGTTTAGAGGCCATGATTATTTTCATCATTGTGTCAAGAGATATAGTACTAAAACACTTGAGCGTCTCTCTTGATCCTAGGTCCTGGCAGAGTTGTGCAGACTCAGGACAACTGAGGTTTGGAGGAATACGCAGGTTTAAAGAGGAGTCCGTAATTTGCTTTCTAATAATCATAATCTTTTCCTCAAAGAAGTTCATGAATTTATCACTGCTAAAGTGCAAGTCATCCTCTCTTGGGGAATGCTGCTTTTTAGTTAGCTTTGCCACAGTATCAAAAAGGAATTTCGGATTGTTCTTATTTTCCTCAATTAAGTTAGAAAAATAGGACGATCGAGCAGCAGTAAGGGCTCTTCGGTACTGCACGGTACCATCCTTCCAAGCTAGTCGGAAGACTTCCAGTTTGGTGTGGCGCCATTTCCGTTCCAATTTTCTGGAAGCTTGCTTCAGAGCTCGGGTATTTTCTGTGTACCATGGAGCTAGTTTCTTATGAGACATTTTTTAGTTTTTAGGGGTGCAACTGCATCTAGGGTATTGCGCAAGGTTAAATTGAGATCCTCAGTTAGGTGGTTAACGGATTTTTGTCCTCTGGCGTCCTTGGGTAGGCAGAGGGAGTCTGGAAGGGCATCAAGGAATCTTTGTGTTGTCTGTGAATTTATAGCACGACTTTTGATGTTCCTTGGTTGGGGTCTGAGCAGATTATTTGTTGCAATTGCAAACGTAATAAAATGGTGGTCTGATAGTCCAGGATTATGAGGAAAAACATTAAGATCCACAACATTTATTCCATGGGACAAAACTAGGTCCAGCGTATGACTGTGAGAGTGAGTGGGTCCAGAGACATGTTGGACAAAACCCACTGAGTCGATGATGGCTCCAAAAGCCTTTTGGAGTGGGTCTGTGGACTTTTCCATGTGAATATTAAAGTCACCAAAGATTAGAATATTATCTGCAATGACTACAAGGTCTGATAGGAATTCAGGGAACTCAGTGAGAAACGCTGTATATGGCCCAGGAGGCCTGTAAACAGTAGCTATAAAAAGTGATTGAGTAGGCTGCATAGATTTCATGACTAGAAGCTCAAAA
>NW_025750187.1:0-20328 GCF_021184085.1 Oncorhynchus gorbuscha | reverse complement strand
GCGCCAATCCAACAACTGTCTCGAGAAATAAGCTAATCAACTGCGCCTGCAGCAGACGTGATACCCTCTTTCATGGCATTGAAACCCCTGCTCAACAAAACCCCACTGTGTGTGTCGGCAGTTAACTTACAAAAGTACTCAATGCTGTGAACAAAGCGATTCGGTGGCATTCTCTCTGAGTCTCTTTACTGTGTCGCCATCATGCTCGATGCTCGGTACAAGGACCGCTACTTTGATGCAGACAAGTAACAGGGTTTACGTGACATGTTACATAAACAGCTGGACAAGATGGAAACGGACACAGTGAAAGAGAACATGAGGAAGAGAGGCTACGGACAGACAGAGCTGAAACTTCACTGCTTGACATGTATGATGAAATCCTGGTTGAGAATGAAACAACTGAACAACGAAAACAGTACAGCAAGTGAAATAAATCGGATTTGATTATGTTTTACTGGTAATGGGGACATACGTAAATGCCAACAAAATAACATTTTGGTAGGTGTGGTTTGTAGTGTGTAACTTTTACTTAACTAGGCAAATTAGTTAAGAACAAATTCTTATTTACAATAACGACCAACCCCGGACGAGGCTGGGCCAATTGTGCGCTCTCAATCACGTCCGGATGTGATTCAAACCAGGGACTGTAGTGAAACGCTGCGTCCGTGTTTTAACTATTTAACTGTATTAGAATGCTTAAAAGGCCGCTAACATTTTAAATATCGGTGTAGTTTGTTGGCAAGGAAAATATTGGATATCTTATTTGCCAAAAATGTCATATCGGTGCATCCCTAGTACAAAATATTTGAAACACCTTCCTAATATTGAGTTGCACCCCCTTTGTCATCGGAGTGGCATAAGACATTATCCTGCTGAAAGAATCAATTTGCAGATGGGATACACTGCTGCCATGAAGGGATGCACCTGGCAATGATGTTTACAAGGGGCCCAATGTGTGCCCTGAAAACACACCTTCACACCACCACACTGCCACATGGCGTGGATGCATGCAGTGGTGTAAAGAACTTATAGTTCTTTAAGTAGTTTTGGGGGTTCTTTACTTTACAATTTATATTTTTGACAACTTTTACTTTATTTCACTAAATTCCTAGGGTAAATAATACTTTTAACTCCATAAATTTTCCCTGACACACAAGTACTCAACTTCATTTTTTAATGATTAGCAGGACAGAAAAATGGTCCAATTCATGCACTTATCAAGATTACTTTTGATACTAAGGTATATTTACAACCAACTACCTTTATACTTTTGCTTGAGTTACTCTTGCCAAATTAAGAGCAGAAGTAAGGCTTCTCTCCGGTGTCTGTTCTCTGATGACCTTTTCGCTCCAGCTTTTTAAAATAATTTTCTACAGTCAGATCAGTGGTAAAGCTTCTCTCCTTTATGTTTACCTTGGTGTCTTTTTTAAGTGGCACATTTGAGAGAAACTCTTTCCACAGTCAGAGCAAGAGTAAGGCTTCTCGCCTGTGTGTTCTCTGATGGACTTTTAGCTCAGCTGATGTTGTGAAGCATTTTACACAGTCAGAACAGGGTAGGCTTCATTCCTGTATGTATACGTTCATGTGTTTTTAAGTTGCACAGTAGAGATACTCTTTCCACAGTCAGAGCAGGAGTAAGGCTTCTCGCCTGTGTGTGTTCTCTGATGGACTTTTAGCTCAGTTGATGTTGTGAAGCATTTGACACAGTCAGAGCAGGGCGTAAGGCTTCACTCCTGTATGTATACGTTCATGTGTTTTTAAGTTGCCCAGTTGAGAGAAAATCTTCCCACAGTCAGAGCAGGAGTAGGCTTCACTCCTGTATGTATATGTTCATGTGCTTTTAAAAAACCCTGTCGAGAGAAACTCTTTCCACAGTCAGAGCAGGAGTAAGGCTTCTCTCCAGTGTGCACTCTCTGATGAAGTTTTAGCTCAGCTGATGTTGTGTAGCATTTAACACAGTCAGAGCAGGAGTAAGGCTTCACTCCTGTATGTATATGTTCATGTCTTTTAAGTGGCCCAGTCAAGAAAAATCTTTCCACAGTCAGGGCAGGAGTAAGGCTTCTCTCAGTGTGCACTCTCTGATGAACTGTCAGATTCCCCTGATGTTGTGAATCTCTTCCCACAGTCAGTACAGGGATACGGATTCTCTCCTGTGTGTATTTTTAGGTATTTTTTAGCTTTGATAGAATTGGGAAAATCTCCTCACAATGTGGGGCAGTGGTGAGACCTCTTAGCTCTCTGATCTTCCTGCTGTTGCTCTCTAGATGTAGAGAATGTCTCAACATGGTCTCCTGTGTGAACAACATCAGAAGAACCAGTCAGTTGGTGTGATATACATATGACTTCATATCAGTAGGCTGTACAATACAGGAAATAAAGCTATTAGGGCTGTCCCAACATTTTTTAAAATTCCTGGTCGACCGAGAGTCTTGTTTTCTTTCTACCAAATGTTTACATTTTAGTAACTACACAGACTCATTTCATATCATCCTCCACTCACTATCACAAGGGTTAGTAACTACACAGACTCATTTCATATCATCCTCCAATCACTATCACAAGGGTTAGTAATCACACAGACTCATTTCATATCATCCTCCACTCACTATCACAAGGGTTAGTAACTACACAGACTATTTCATATCATCCTCCACTCACTATTACCTACCAGACTAATTTCATCATCTACTCACAACAAGGGTTAGTAACTACACAGACTAATTTCATAGAACTTTAAAACACTGGCAGTTTTTTTACTTCAATTCTTTAGTCTCCACTCTGATCCTCCAGACAGCCCAGTGAATAAAACAAATGCTGGAAATACTGGTGTCAAACCATGCAAGTGTCAGTAGCATGAAATAACATCTACCTTCTCATTGAAATAGTTCCACAGCAACTTTTCCTGCACAGTGGGAAGTTGGAATGAATAACACAAACTTAGATAGAACCTGCTCTTACCATGATTAACAGATTTCCCAATCTTCTCCTCCTCTTCTTCATCTTTATTGTTGACATTCAGCTCCAGTGTTTGACTGCAGTCTTCCAGCTTCACTGATGTCATCTCTGGATCCTGCAGTGCAAACTGGGCTCCACTGTCACAATCAGGACCCAGTGACTGTGGGTTTGGACTCAGTGTAGAAGGAGAGAGGCAGGCTGGGTTTGTCCTCACTATTGATGTTACCGGCCTCAGACTTAATTCTAGTCGTCCTGTAGTAACAACGAGTAACAGAAAAAAAGTTGTCTTGACAGTTCAGGCACTTTCTTTACTCTCAAAAATAAATATTATATTTATTTTGTTCAATTATTTAATTCAGTGCTTGACTTGGACTGAAATAGGTGCCGGTACTGTTTATATTTAGGTGCAGCAGCTCCACAATACTGTTGAGCTAATATTCTATAAGGGGAACATGAGCTCAAACACTAGACATTTGAGGTGGCGGTAATAATCAGCTCCTGTCCATCTCATTTCAAAAGAGGAAGTAGGTAACAAAACACGAATTCATTCAAATTGGACAAAGTACACGCTTTAAAATTAGTCTACACAACGTAAATTAACTTAACCTATAGCAGATTCCCAAATTCCCAAATGCGTAAATCACTCATTCACACAAAACCAATAACTTGCTAACCAAACTCAGTAATCTCAAATATATTTTTTATTAAATTACCTTGAAGAAGTTATGTACATCCATTCAGACAAACCTTGTTTGACTTAAAACAGTTTCACGTTCACTTGGTTTGACACAAAAATAACAAACCATTACCCAACGTGATAATACCTTAACGGATGTTACATAGCATGGTATAACATGTTGTTTTGATATTAGAACGTTTATACACACTTTGGCCTACCCCATAATATGAAAAGGTTGGTACTTCATTTGAGCCAGATCCAACCGGATCCAACCGCACCTCTCAGTTCTATAGTCTTTTTCACGGGAACCCGATTGACAGGATCAGGTAACCTACCTTTAAATATCTAGCTGTGGATTAAATTACCAAATCAAAGGCATGACTACTGTCGGGAAGGTCTAACTTTCACAAAATGTGAAAGTTAGACCAATTTCTCTTTGATCCAAAAAGTCAGGTTTCAAGACTAGTCATTCAACTGAGACTGCTCTCCTCTGTAATGGAGTGCTCCCTAGCATGGTATAACTAACTCTGTTCCTCTGCTCTCATCCTTCTAGATCTATCGCTGCCTTACGATACTGTGAACCATCAGATCCTCCTCTCCACCCTCTCAGAGTTGGGCATCTCCTTGCGGCCCACGCTTGATTGGCGTCTACCTGACAGGTCGCTCCTACCAGGTGGTGCGTGGCGAGAATCTGTCTCTCCTCACCACGCTCTCACTGGTGTCCCCCAGGGCTCTGTTCTGCCCTCTCCTATTCTCGCTATACACCAAGTCACTTGGCTCTGTCATAACCTCACATGGTCTCTCCTATCATTGCTATGCAGACGACACACAAATAATCTTCTCCTTTCCCCCTTCTGATGACCAGGTGGCGAATCGCATCTCTGCATGTCTGGCAGACATATCAGTGTGGATGACGGATCACCACCTCAAGCTGAACCTCGGCAAGACGGAGCTGCTCTTCCTCCCGGGAAGGACTGCCCGTTCCATGATCTCGCCATCACGGTTGACAACTCCATTGTGTCCTCCTCCCAGAGCGCTAAGAACCTTGGCGTGATCCTGGTCAACACCCTGTCGTTCTCAACCAACATCAAGGCGGTGGCCCGTTCCTGTAGGTTCATGCTCTACAACATCCGCAGAATGACCCTTCCTCACACAGGAAGCGGCGCAGGTCCCAGGCACTTGTCATCTCCGTCTGGATTACTGCAACTCGCTGTTGGCTGGGCTCCCTGCCTGTGCCATTAAACCCCTTCAACTCATCCAGAACGCCGCAGCCCGTCTGGTGTTCAGTTCCCAAGTTCTCTCACGTCACCCGTCCTCCATTCTCTCCACTGGCTTCCAGTTGAAGCTCGCATCCCTACAAGACCATGGTGCTTGCCTACGGAGCTGTGAGGGGACTTACCTCATTACCTCCAGGCTCTGATCAGGCCCTACACCCAAACAAAGGGCACTCGTTCATCCACCTCTGGCCTGCTCGCCTCCCTACCACTGAGGATCAGCTCCCGCTCAGCCCAGTCAAAACTGTTATTTGCTCTGGCCCCCAATGGTGGAACAAACTCCCTCACGACGCCAGGACAGCGGAGTCAATCACCACCTTCCGGAGACACCTGAAACCCCACCTCTTTAAGGAATACCTAGGATAGGATAAGTATTCCCTCTCACCCCCCCAAAATTTAAGATTTAGATGCACTATTGTAGTGACTGTTCCACTGGATGTCATAAGGTGAATGCACCAATTTGCATCGCTCTGGATAAGAGCGTCTGCTAAATGACTTAAATGTAAATGTAAATGTTCTGAAAATCCGACTCAAGAATTAGTGCTAAAGCCTTAGCCAGGAGATTGGATAGACTGCTCCCATATCTAATACACCAAGACCAAAATGGCTTCGTGAAAAACCAAGGTTTTCACAATGTGAGGAGAGTACTAAACATAGTGCACATGTGAAGGGTCCCTGATACTGCCATTCTCTCACTTGAAGCAGAAAAGGAATTCCATAGAGTTGAGCTGTCTTATTTCAGAGATTTGGGAACTACTTCTGTAAAATGGATTAAGAGATGATATACCGACCCCACTACAGACATTGACACTAACAACTTGATTTCACAACATTTTAAGATTTTTTTTGGGGCACGAGACAAGGATGTCCAGACAGTCCAGGGCTCTTTCTTTTAGCTATAGAACCCTTTGCCATTGCAGTAAGGGCCCAACCGTTAATTAGTGGAATTAAAACAGATTTTGAACAAAGAGTGGCCCTGTATGCTGATGAAACCCTCTTATTCCTAACACATCTAAAGAACCCTTCCCTCTCAATTTAATTCACAACTTGTCCGTTTTTGGGTTTAAAGTTAATATAAAAAAAATCTTCCACCTTTTCCTCAACAAACAAGATACTGAATCCAGTTGTACAGCATCTATTTGTGAATACAGAACCAGGTTTCACATATCTTGGTATTAAAAAAATCACACCAGAAATGAGCTCCTTGAGCTCAGCAAATTATGAACCCATGGTAACAAATGCAACGTAATCCATCAACAGATGAACATTACTGCTTGTATCTATTATTGGTAGAATAAATATCATTATGACTCATTCCGTAATTGTTGATTGTCCTAATTGGAACTAATAAATGTGTAAAAAAAAAAAAAACAATGAATGATAATAATAATTAATAATATATGCCATTTAGCAGACGCTTTTATCCAAAGCGACTTACAGTCATGTGTGCATACATTCTACGTATGGGTGGTCCCGGGAATCGAACCCACTACCCTGGCGTTACAAGCGCCATGCTCTACCAACTGAGCTACAGAAGGACCACAATGATGGAGGCCACTGTGTTCTTGGGGACCTTCAACACTTCAAGGTGCTCCCGAGTGGCACAGCGGTCGAAGGCACTGCATCTCAGTGCTAGAGACATCACTGCAAACACGGGTTCGTTTCCTGGCTGCATCTCAACTGGCCGTGATCAGAAGTCCCATGGGACGGCACACAATTGACCCAGCATCGTCCGGGTTAGGCAGTCAGTGAATAATAAACATTTGTTCTTAACCGACTTGCCTAGTTAAATAAAATGTTAAATAAAAGACAAATAAACACTGCAGTAATGTTTTGGTTCCCTCCCCCAGATCGGTGCCTCGGCATAATCCTTTTCATGGAGCTCTACGGACAAATGTGTCTGAATATTACACATGTAGAAAACCAATAATCATAACATTTAGCGTCAAAACAGCAGTAAAAATGTCTCTCTGCTGCACCCGCACTGCCTGCACTGAAGTCTGTTGACACAAACCGACTGGGCGCTGCCATTTTACCAGCTTGTGAATTTTTATCTAGTCAGCTCTGGGATTCGATCCAGCAGCCTTTAATTGACTGGCCAACTCTCTAACCACTAGGCTACCTGTACGTATTCATGTAAAAAGGCTGTGCAATACAAAGGGAATATAAAAACTAAAGTATATCATAAGTCATGAAAATGATGAGGTGTATCATCAACTCAACATCACAAGGGTTATTAGTAACAGATAGATAATAGATAGAACCTGCTCTTACCATGAGAAACAGATTTACCAATCTTCTCCTCCTCTTCTTCATCTTTAATGTTGACATTCAGCTCCAGTGTTTGACTGCAGTCTTCCAGCTTCACTGATGTCATCTCTGGATCCTGCTGTAGAAACTGGCCTCCAGTGTCACAATCAGGACCCAGTGACTGTAGGTTTGGACTCAGTGTGGAAGAGAGGCAGGCTGGGTTTGTCCTCACTGTTGATGTTACCGGCCTCATACCTGAGTAAGAAAGTAGTAGAAGAGAAACGGACACAAACATTATTGTCATAAGTTCTGGCACTTTCTTCATTCCCTAAAAATATATTATATTTTTTATTGTTCAATTATCTAATTCAGTGCTTGACTTGGACTGAAATAGTTGCTGATAAACGTTTTGGGTGCTGGTACTCTTTATATTTAGGTGCAGGAGCTCCACAATACTTTTGAGACAATACTTAACCTTTAGTAGATAAATGCATAAATGCCTCAAACATTTAGTACAAGGTTGCAGTGTTTTAGGCATCACTAAGTGCTATTTTACTTAACCTTGTATTCACTGTTTTACATCAAAAACCAATTGTATGTCCTGTTCACACCACAGTAAATTTATAGATAAAAACAGAAACAACTGAATGTGTCTGAATGTTATGACACATGTAGAAAACAGATAATTATTACATTTGGTTTCAAAACAGTAGTGCAACTGTAAAATTGTCTCTCTGCTGCACTGAAGTCTGTTACTGCAGACCGACTGGGCGCCGCCATTTTACCAGCTTGTGAATTTCTCCTTTCATGGAGATCTACGGACAATTCCTTCAACCTCATGGCTTCGTTCTTGCTCTGACATGCACTGTCAAATGTGGGACCTTATATAGCCAGGTGTGTGCCTTTCCAAATCATGTCCAATCAATTGAATTTACCACAGGTTGACAAAAATCAAGTTGTAGAAATATCTCAAGGATGATCAATGGACACAAGATGCACCTGAGCTCAATGTCGAGTCTCATAGCAAAGAGTCTGAATACTTAAGTAAATAAGTTATTTCTGTTTTAAATATTTTATAAATGTGAAAACAATTATAAACCTTTTTTGCTTTGTCATTATGGCGTATTGTGTGTAGATTGATGAGAAACATTTATTTAATCTATTTTTCAGAAAAGGGCTGTAACGTAAAAATGTGGAAAAAGTCATGGGGTCTAAATCGTTTGCGAATGCACTGTATGTATTCATATCAGTAGGCTGGTACTGTATGTATTCATATCAGTAGGCTGGTACTGTATGTATTCATATCAGTAGGCTGGTACTGTATGTATTCATATCAGTAGGCTGGTACTGTATGTATTCATATCAGTAGGCTGGTACTGTATGTATTCATATTCATATCAGTAGGCTGGTAGTGTATGTATTCATATCAGTAGGCTGGTACTGTATGTATTCATATCAGTAGGCTGGTACTGTATGTATTCATATCAGTAGGCTGGTACTGTATGTATTCATATCAGTAGGCTGGTACTGTATGTATTCATATCAGTAGGCTGGTAGTGTATGTATTCATATCAGTAGGCTGGTACTGTATGTATTCATATCAGTAGGCTCTGCAATACAATGGGGAATAAAACTATTCTAAAAGTATCTCAAAAATCATGTAAATGGTTGAATAAATGGGGAATCATTTAACTATCACAAGGGTTAGTAACTACAGTCATTTCATATCATCCTCCACTCAAACAAGGGTTAGTAACTACACAGACTCATTTCATATCATCCTCCATTAGTAACTACACAGTCATTTCATATCATCCTCCACTCACTATCACAAGGGTTAGTAACTACACAGACTCATTTCATATCATCCTCCACTCACTATCACAAGGGTTAGTAACTACACAGACTCATTTCATATCATCCTCCACTTACTATCACAAGGGTTAGTAACTACACATCCTCATTTCATATCATCCTCCACTCACTATCACAAGGGTTAGTAACTAAAGACTCATTTCATATATCTCAAAATCACAAGGGTTAGTAAAATGACTCATTTCATATCATCCTCCACTCACTACTTCATTTCATAGAACTTTAAAACACTGGCAGTTTGTCCACTTCACTTATTCAGTCTAATCTCTGATCACTCCAGATAGACCAGTTAATAAAACAAATGCTGACAATACTGGTGTCATGCAAGTGTCAGTAGCATGAAATATCATCTACCTTCTCACTGAAACAGTTCATCATGAAACAGTTCTACTGTAACTTTTCATGCACAGTGGGAAGTTGTAATGAACAACAAACTTAGTTAGATGGAACCTGCTCTTACCATAAAAGGCCTTCTGCAAGTGTCTCCACCCCACTGCTCTATGCCAGTACACAAACTTGGATAGACAGAACCTGCTCTTACCATAACTAACAGATCCCCCAATCTTCTCCTCCTCTTCTTCATCTTTAATGTTGACATTCAGCTCCAGTGTTTGACTGCAGTCTTCCAGCTTCACTGATGTCATCTCTGGATGCTGCAGTGCAAACTGGGCTCCACTGACACAATCAGGACCCAGTGACTGTAGGTTTGGACTCAGTGTGGATGGAGAGAGGCAGGCTGGGTTTGTCCTCACTGTTGATGTTACCAGCCTCAGACTTAATCTGAGTCGGTCTGTAGTAACAATGAGAAAAAGACTAACGTTGTCTTATCAGTTCTGGCACTTTCTTTACTCTCAAAAAATATTATTTAAATCTCAGGTGCAGGAGTACCACAATACTGTTGAGCTAATATTCTATAAGAGGAACATGAGCTCAAGCAGTATAAATTTGAGGTGCCGGTACTCAGCTCCTGTCCAAGTCATGCATTGATCTCATTTCAATAGATCTGGTAGCTCAGCATTGACAACAAAACATGAATTCCTTCACATTAGACAACGTTTACGCTTTAAATCAGGCTACACAATTAATCGCACTTAATCTATGGTAGATTTCCTGAATTCACATAAATGCATAAATGACTCAAAAACCATTTAGTACAAGGTTACAGTATGTTTCAGGCAGCACTATGTACTATTTTCCTGAATAACCTTGTCTTCTTGTGTTATTTAAATCAACAAACAATAGTATTTCCGTTCACACCATAGTAATATGTATAGACAGAGATAACTTAAATAGTCTGAATATTAGTACACATGTAGAAAACTGATAATCATTACATTAAGCTTTAAAATAGTAGTGCAGCCGTGAAATGGTCTCTCTGCTGCATCCACTCTGCCTGGACTGAAGTCTGTTGATGCAGACCGAGTGGCGCCGCCATTTTACCAGTTCGTGAATTTTACACAAAACTAATAAATTGTAAAACGAATTCAGACATCTCAAGTAAATATATTATTTGTGAAATTACATTGAGAAAACGATGTACATCCACTCAGACAAACCCCAAAGGCTCTAACTATGTAACTTGTAAAATAGTTAACATTATCACGTTCTTCACTCGGCTCGACACAAAAATAACACATCACACCTTTACCCAACGTGATAATACCTTAACGGATGTATTACCTAAAATGGTACGACATGTTCTTTCGATATTAGAATGTTTAAACGTGCTATTACATACCTGTAGTAATTCATAGAAAAGGACAAAAATGATATCTTATTGACTGCACCGTTCTGGCGCTTTCTTTACACTGAATAATGGTGCGCTTCTGTCCGGAACTTCCTGTTCCCCCACTAACACCGTCCGTGCATTCCGGGATCCTTGGGATGACCCAACCCCATTACATGAGAAGGGGTCGCTGCCTCCGCCGGGACACATCTATTTTGCAGGGAGTTGATTGTGGTCTGTGGAATGATGTCACATCCCAGCTAGCACAGTGGATCTGTGCCGATTCCGGCTGAGAGTCAGACTCGTCCGACGTCATGTGGCCCGAGTCTGGGCCGCCTTAGGCAGTATTACGGAGTTATCGGGCCCAAATGTATTACTTGGGTCTCAGACCGACTGGGGCTACTCTCTGGCAGATGATTACACGGGCCGCTTTATGTAATTGACATTTCATTATTATTTTATTTGTCCATATTTTATCATTGTTTCTGTGATCAAAAATACAATTTAACTTAAATTATTTAAGAGTCCTGTTTAAGTTATATTTTAGTATTTTGATACGTTGTGCAAGGCAATTGATAAGCATTAAACACTTTTTGGATGGACTGTCCGGATTGGCGCAGCGGTCTAAGACACTGGGGTTACTACAGTGAAGTAGAGTGTTTTAGACACTGGGTTACTGCGTTACTCCAGCTGGTAGTTCGATGACGGTATTGTACGGAAAATCTCCACACTGCCAGATTTTCGGCACAACACCGGTCCCTGGCCGCTTATGGGCCGATTCCTCATTGCTAGCTGGGACTCCTCTTCAATTGCTGTGCGAAGTTCCTATATATTGGCGGGAACTGGAACAAGCTGTGGTACACGTCGATCCAGACCACCCCAAACAGGCTCAATGGGTGACATGTCTAGTGAGTATGCAGGCATGGAACAATTGGGACATTTGCAGTTTCCAGGAATTGTGTACAGGTCCTTCAGACATTGTGGCGGATGATTGGCAGGATAATGGGCCTCGGGATCTTGTCATGGTATCTCTGTGCATTCAAATTACCATGATAAAATGCAATTGTGTTCGTTATCCCCCATACCCTAACGCTATGCTACCATGGAGTGCTTTGTTGACAACATTGACATCAGCAAACCGCTCCCCACACAACACCATACAGGTGGTCTGCAATTGAGACGCTTGTTGGGCATATTGCCAAATTCTCTAAAACAACTTAGAGGAGGCTTGTGGTAGAGAAATGAACATTAAATTATCTGGTAACAGCTCTGGTGCACATTCCTGCAGTCAGGGTTAGGGTCCTACAGTCACTGGGTCCTGATTGTGACAGTGGAGCCCAGTTTGCTCTGCAGGATCCAGAGATGGCATCAGTGAAGCTGGAAGACTGCAGTCAAACACTGGAGCTGAATGTCAACATTAAAGATGAAGAAGAGGAGGAGAAGATTGGGACATCTGTTTCTCATGGTAAAACCAGGTTCTAGATATAAATGCTATTGATAAATTAGACCACCATAAGTTATGATCCAGTCTATTGCTGATTGAATTCTGACATTACACATCCACGAAGAACTTCCGACTGCACTAATGTAGTTATGAAAGTTCAATCAGTAAGGCTGGTCTGAATGGATCGTCACTTCATTCATCTAGTAAACTCTATCCTGCAGCTCTGTGGACATAGATTAAGCCTAATCCTAGAATAAATTGCACTTTTAAACTGTAGTAACTAAATTCATTTTTTGCAGATATGGTTTAAAATAGTCTGACTTGCGCTAGTCTAGATTTTCTGTCAGGATGATTTCATCTAGATCCAAGCAGTGGGGAACCATGAGGGCCTTCAGAGAAGGCTAATGGCTTGATAAAAATGTATATAATTTTTAAAATAACATTTCATTTAAATTTGTATTTCATCTTTACAATCGTTTTAATTTATATTTCATCTTTACAATAATTGTAATAATTTTCTGATTTCATCTCTTCAGTTTGTGTTGGAAAGAGAAGGGTTATTAAGAGAAAAGCATATCCAATCAGGATATTCTTTGATGGATTGTGGGTAGAAAAATCTAGCTAGATCAGCCAGCCATTGGCTAGAGTCATGGGTAACAGCATATATTTACATTTACATTTAAGTCATTTAGCAGACGCTCTTATCCAGAGCGACTTACAAATTGGTGCATTCACCTTATGACATCCAGTGGAACAGCCACTTTACAATAGTGCATCTAAATATTTTAGGGGGTGAGAAGGATTACTTTATCCTATCCTAGGTATTCCTTAAAGAGGTGGGGTTTCAGGTGTCTCCGGAAGGTGGTGATTGACTCCGCTGTCCTGGCGTCGTGAGGGAGTTTGTTCCACCATTGGGGAGCCAGAGCAGCGAACAGTTTTGACTGGGCTGAGCGGGAACTGTACTTCCTCAGTGGTAGGGAGGCGAGCAGGCCAGAGGTGGATGAACGCAGTGCCCTTATTTGGGTGTAGGGCCTGATCAGAGCCTGGAAGTACTGAGGTGCCGTTCCCCTCACAGCTCCGTAGGCAAGCACCATGGTCTTGTAGCGGATGCGAGCTTCAACTGGAAGCCAGTGGAGAGAGCGGAGGAGCGGGGTGACGTGAGAGAACTTGGGAAGGTTGAACACTAGACGGGCTGCGGCGTTCTGGATGAGTTGTAGGGGTTTAATGGCACAGGCAGGAGCCCAGCCAACAGCGAGTTGCAGTAATCCAGACGGGAGATGACAAGTGCCTGGATTAGGACCTGCGCCGCTTCCTGTGTGAGGCAGGGTCGTACTCTGCGGATGTTGTAGAGCATGAACCTACAGGAACGGGCCACCGCCTTGATGTTAGTTGAGAACGACAGGGTGTTGTCCAGGATCACGCCAAGGTTCTTAGCGCTCTGGGAGGAGGACACAATGGAGTTGTCAACCGTGATGGCGAGATCATGGAACGGGCAGTCCTTCCCCGGGAGGAAGAGCAGCTCCGTCTTGCCGGTTCAGCTTGAGGTGGTGATCCGTCATCCACACTGATATGTCTGCCAGACATGCAGAGATGCGATTCACCACCTGGTCATCAGAAGGGGGAAAGGAGAAGATTAATTGTGTGTCGTCTGCATAGCAATGATAGGAGAGAGACCATGTGAGGTTATGACAGAGCCAAGTGACTTGGTGTATAGCGAGAATAGGAGAGGGCCTAGAACAGAGCCCTGGGGGACACCAGTGGTGAGAGCGCGTGGTGAGGAGACAGATTCTCGCCACGCCACCTGGTAGGAGCGACCTGTCAGGTAGGACGCAATCCAAGCGTGGGCCGCGCCGGAGATGCCCAACTCGGAGAGGGTGGAGAGGAGGATCTGATGGTTCACAGTATCGAAGGCAGCCGATATGTCTAGAAGGATGAGAGCAGAGGAGAGAGAGTTAGCTTTAGCAGTGCGGAGCGCCTCCGTGATACAGAGAAGAGCAGTCTCAGTTGAATGACTAGTCTTGAAACCTGACTGATTTGGATCAAGAAGGTAATTCTGAGAGAGATAGCGGGAGAGCTGACCAAGGACGGCACGTTCAAGAGTTTTGGAGAGAAAATAAAGAAGGGATACTGGTCTGTAGTTGTTAACATCGGAGGGATCGAGTGTAGGTTTTTTCAGAAGGGGTGCAACTTTCGCTCTCTTGAAGACGGAAGGGACGTAGCCAGCGGTCAGGGATAAATTGATGAGCGAGGTGAGGTAAGGGAGAAGGTCTCCGGAAATGGTCTGGAGAAGAGAGGAGGGGATAGGGTCGAGCGGGCAGGTTGTTGGGCGGCCGGCCGTCACAAGACGCGAGATTTCATCTGGAGAGAGAGGGGAGAAAGAGGTCAGAGCACAGGGTAGGGCAGTGTGAGCAGAACCAGCGGTGTCGTTTGACTTAGCAAACGAGGATCGGATGTCGTCGACCTTCTTTTCAAAATGGTTGACGAAGTCATCTGCAGAGAGGGAGGAGGGGGGGGAGGGAGGAGGATTCAGGAGGGAGGAGAAGGTGGCAAAGAGCTTCCTAGGGTTAGAGGCAGATGCTTGGAATTTAGAGTGGTAGAAAGTGGCTTTAGCAGCAGAGACAGAGGAGGAAAATGTAGAGAGGAGGGAGTGAAAGGATGCCAGGTCCGCAGGGAGGCGAGTTTTCCTCCATTTCCGCTCGGCTGCCCGGAGCCCTGTTCTGTGAGCTCGCAATGAGTCGTCAAGCCACGGAGCGGGAGGGGAGGACCGAGCCGGCCTGGAAGATAGGGGACATAGAGAGTCAAAGGATGCAGAAAGGGAGGAGAGGAGGGTTGAGGAGGCAGAATCAGGAGATAGGTTGGAGAAGGTTTGAGCAGAGGGAAGAGATGATAGGATGGAAGAGGAGAGAGTAGCGGGGGAGAGAGAGCGAAGGTTGGGACGGCGCGATACCATCCGAGTAGGGGCAGTGTGGGAAGTGTTGGATGAGAGCGAGAGGGAAAAGGATACAAGGTAGTGGTCGGAGATTTGGAGGGGAGTTGCAATGAGGTTAGTGGAAGAACAGCATCTAGTAAAGATGAGGTCGAGCGTATTGCCTGCCTTGTGAGTAGGGGGGGGAAGGTGAGAGGGTGAGGTCAAAAGAGGAGAGGAGTGGAAAGAAGGAGGCAGAGAGGAATGAGTCAAAGGTAGACGTGGGGAGGTTAAAGTCGCCCAGAACTGTGAGAGGTGAGCCGTCCTCAGGAAAGGAGCTTATCAAGGCATCAAGTTCATTGATGAACTCTCAGAGGGAACCTGTAGGGCGATAAATGATAAGGATGTTAAGCTTGAAAGGGCTGGTAACTGTGACAGCATGAAATTCAAAGGAGGCGATAGACAGATGGGTAAGGGGAGAAAGAGAGAATGACCACTTGGGAGAGATAAGGATCCCGATGCCACCACCCCGCTGACCAGAAGCTCTCGGGTGTGCGAGAACACGTGGGCGGACGAAGAGAGCAGTAGGAGTAGCAGTGTTATCTGTGGTGATCCATGTTTCTGTCAGTGCCAAGAAGTCGAGGGACTGGAGGGAGGCATAGGCTGAGATGAACTCTGCCTTGTTGGCTGCAGATCGGCAGTTCCAGAGGCTACCGGAGACCTGGAACTCCACGTGGGTCGTGCGCGCTGGGACCACCAGATTAGGGTGGCAGCGGCCACGCGGTGTGGAGCGTTTGTATGGTCTGTGCAGAGAGGAGAGAACAGGGATAGACAAACACATAGTTGACAGGCTACAGAAGAGGCTACGCTAATGCAAGGAGATTGGAATGACAAGTGGACTACACGTCTCGAATGTTCAGAAAGTTAAGCTTACGTAGCAAGAATCTTATTGACTAAAATGATACAGTACTGCTGAAGTAGGCTAGCTGGCAGTGGCTGCGTTGTTGACTTTGTAGGCTAGCTGGCAGTGGCTGCGTTGTTGACACTACACTAATCAAGTCGTTCCGTTGAGTGTAATAGTTTCTACAGTGCTGCTATTCGGGGGCTAGCTGGCTAGCTAGCAGTGTTGATTACGTTACGTTACATATACAGACAGAGTGTGTCTGAAAGTGGGCCTGTTGACAGAAGTGTGAGGATCAACAGAAGTGAGTGTATGGAAAGTGAATCAGCTAATGGAGAAGATTTGTTGCCACTTAAGACCATTGTGTGGCTGATATGATTGTTGAACAACCAGTTGATTGTTTGACAACTGTAGCATTTTAGCTAAGCAAAACCCTAACCTTTTTCCTAACCTTAACCTCATCATCCTAACCTCCACGTTAATTATCCTAACCATTTTCCTAACCTTAACTTCATTATCTTAACCTGCTATGTTAATTATCCCAACCTGCTAGGTTAGTTCTCTTAACCTGCTATGTAAACATTAAGCTGACCAGCATGCACCTGGCTATGGCTGGTCTAACCAATAATGGAGTGCAGATGTAACACTCGTCACTGTTGATCCACCCACTGATGTTACTCGTCACTGTTGATCCACCCACTGATGTTACTCATCACTCTTGATCCACCCACTGATGTTATGCTGTGTTAAACATACTTGATTGGCCTTCAGAAACTGAACAGAAGGCCTCTGCTATTCAACTGTATTAAAGCAGAGTTTTAGAGTGACAAGAGAAAAGAATCAGTGGGGCAATCAGTAGTTTTCCCACATTAACTCTAGTAACTTTAGTTAGCTTGTGTTGTGGTATTTGTGTGACAATGGCGGCTGCAGCAGCTGTTATCAACTTCAAGGTGGATGTTGTTGCTAACTTGTTAGCATCACCTTTTTCAAGACGAACTTTTAAACTTTGTTTACAAATGATCATCTGGTGAGTGGCATCGCTTTTTGTTGTAGCTCCTTGCTGTTCGCTATCTCTTTGAAAAGAATGACTGTACAAAAGGCTAGGAAGTATTTGAAGTTAATCATATCAGTAATGTTAGTAAATCTTATCAGAGCTGTAGCTCCGCCCACCGGTGAAGTGGTGCAGAGCATGCTGGGTGATCTCCAGCTCAGAGAAGGTCAGCTGGAGAGAAGTGAAGTATATGCCCTGTAATTGTATAGGGGTATGGTGCATATGGGTATATTTTGGTATTACATTCTATTCAGGTTCATTGTGCTGTTGTAGCTCTGTACTGAAGATGATGGTGCTGTGCTTTGTAGAAAACGTGCAGCGGCACCCCTTTGATCTCAAATGAGTGCAGTCACAGTCACGTTGTATTGAGCTGTATGGTCCTGTACAGCATTACGTCACCATAGTCATGTTCTAGCCATGCATGTTGTTTATAAGAGATGTGAATTGGAGATTGTATTCAGTTATTCACTAGTGTATTTCTTTATTTGCAGACACACACAGACTATGTTTGAGGCAAGTTGCCAGACCACTAAGTTCCTTAGCCCATCCATACTACATACACTGTGCGGTGCTGTTCTGTGCCTGTACATCTTCAGCGTTATTAAGCCATTTCAACGGGAATCCTACCTGTCTGTCATCTGTGCCCTTACCAGCACCAGGAAGAGAAATACATAAAGTAGAACCTAACCTAAAGAATATACTGTCCACCAAGTCCTTACTTACACCATGAATGAATCATGCACAATGTGCTTATTTTATTATTTCATTTTTTTGTGTATGAAATTGTTTGGTGAAATATGCATAAAAGGAGAGTCATTTCCCATAATTCTGCACCTTTTGATAGTTGTTCTTCCAGCTTTTTACAGACAGTCGTTTTCTTTTGATTAATCTATTTGCAATTTTGACTGTATAATATATATTTTTAATTAATGTTTTTATGTTTTAAAAAGACAACTACATTTTTTGAAAAGCATTTACTGTTTTGCAAAAGTTGAGTCTTGCTGACTCTGTTTTGCATGTTGGCGATTGAGAGAAACTGTGATACATAAAGACGGTTGCTCCTGATTAAATAGTACAAGAGTACACCCTGCTGGACAAAAAGCTTACTGCACCTGATATTCCCAGCGTACCATCCAAGTACTAAACAGGTTCGACCCTGCTTAGCTTCCAAGACCAGGCTTATTACAGCTGGTATGGCCGCAAGCCAACGACTGTATTGTATATATGATAGGCGACTTCGGGATGCTGGCCTTCGAGACAGAGTTGCAAAGAAAAAGCCATATCTCAGACTGGCCAATAAAAATGAAAGATGGGCAAAAGAACACAGACACTGGACAGAGGGAACTCTGCCTAGATGGCCAGCATCCCGGAGTCGCCTTCACTGTTGATGTTGAGACCCTCTAATGTACTTGTCCTCGTGCTCATTTGTGCACCGGGGCCTCCCACTCCTCTTTCTATTCTGGTTAGAGCCAGTTTGCCCTGTTCTGTGACGGAGTAGTACGAGATCCCCCTTTCTTGGCAATTTCTCGCATGGAATAGCCTTCATTTCTCAGAACAAGAATAGACTGAATTTGAGTTTCAGCAGAAAGTAATTTGTTTCTGACCATTTGAGCCTGTAATTGAATCCACAAATGCTCATGCTCCAGAAACTAACTAGTCTAAAAGAAGTCCAGTTTTATTGCTTTAATCAGCACAACATTTTTCAGCCTGCGCTAACATAATTGAAAAATAATCAATTAGCCTTTTAAAATTATAAAACTTGGATTAGCTAACACAATGTTCCATTGGAACACAGGAGTGATGGTTGCTGATAATGGGCCTCTGTATGCCTATGTAGATATTCCATTAAAAATCAGTCATTTCCAGCTAAATAGTCATTTCCAACATTAACAATGTCTACACTGTATTTCTATATTTTTTTTGTTATTAATGGACAAAAAATGCGCTTTTCTTTTAAAAACAAGGACATTTCTAAGTGACCCCAAAGTGTAGTGTATATATATCAAAAGTCAGTAGTCATTAGAAGTTATGCAATCTTATTGTGTTACTTTAGTTTATTTAGCAATTATTTTCTCAACTCTATTTCTGAACTGCACTTGGCGGTTAACGGTCTTTAAGTATGCCTTTCACGGTAAGGTTTACACCTGTTGTATTCGGAGCATGTGACAAATACAATTTGATTTGATTTGAGTGATATACTGTATGCTTCATTGCGGTTGGCCATTTTGTATCATAAAGTGTAATGGGTTTATTTTATAGTCCAGTTGGGGGCAGTAATGCGACATATTCGATTCCAACCGCAGTTAAACTCCAAAGCAGAGGAAGAAGTAGTTCCGGGGACGCGCGCTCCATTCTTTGGATAAACGAAGCGCTAGAACTGTGCTGTGAACACGGTAACCTTTGGGTCCATTATTACAGGTATGTAATAGCACGTTTAAACTTTTTAATGTCGAAAGACCACGTCATAACATGCTAGGTAACACATCCGTCAAGGTATTACCACGTTTGGTAAAGGTTGTGTGTGTTATTTATGTGTCAAACCGAGTGAGTGAAAAACGTGATAAAGGTCACGTAGCTAGATATTTTTTTTTTTTTACGTGTATCATTCAAATGTAATTTAATAGTGAGTCAATGTATTTATAGATGTTATTGGCTTTGTGTAAAATATAAAAGTCCCACGTGCTGGCAAATGGCGGTGCGCAATCTGTCTGCATTTAATGATATGTATTTTATTTTAATATATATATATTTTATTATCCAGTTTATTTTAGCCTTAAATTAGTTCCATCTTCTCCTCCCTGAGAGTCCGTCTAGGGGACCTCTGAGAAAGTATTTTGTAACTCAATTAGGTTCCATCTTCTCCTCCCCTGAGAGTCCGTCTAGGGACCTCTGAGAAAAAGCATTTTGTAACTCAATTAGTTCCATCTTCTCCTCCCTGGGACCTCTGAGAAAGTATTTTACCTGTCCATCTTCTCCTCCCTGAGAGGACCTCTTGAGAAAGTATTTTTGTAACTCAATTAGTTCCATCTTCCCTCCCCTGAGAGTCCGTCTGACCTCTGAGAAAGCCAACTCAATTAGTTCCATCTTCTTCCTCCCTGAGAGCACCCGTCTGGGGACCCTCTCTGAGAAAGTATTTTGTAACTCAAGTAGTTCCATCTTCTCCTCCCTGAGAGTCCGTCTGGGGACCTCTGAGAAAGTATTTTGTAACTCAATTAGTTCCATCTTCTCCCTGAGAGTCCGTCTGGGGACCTCTGAGAAAGTATTTTGT
>NW_025750186.1:0-20339 GCF_021184085.1 Oncorhynchus gorbuscha | reverse complement strand
GTGTGACATGGGTGATTTATGTGTTTTGTCTTGTCTAGGGGTTTTTGTAGATTTATGGGGTTGTGTTCAGTGTAGTTGTCTAGGTAAGTCTATGGTTGCCTGGATTGGTTCTCACTCAGAGGCAGGTGTTTATCGTTGTCTCTGATTGGGAGCCATATTTAGTCAGCCAAAGACAAATAGACATTGTAGTGTATCTTAATGATAACCGTTCTCTTCAATCCAGATAGTGTCGTTCTCCATCACTTCACAGATCAATAGGATCAATACAGTCAGGACTAAAACCTGGTCAACCACCACCCAGCTAAACCTGGTCAACCACCACCCAGCTAAACCTGGTCAACCACCACCCAGCTAAACCTGGCTGAGCTCTTTACAGCTAAACCTGGTCAACCACCACCCAGCTAAACCTGGCTGAGCTCTTTACAGTTGAAACTGGAGCAGCAGCATGGCCAGGTGGACTGGGGACAGCAAGGAGTCATCATGTCAGGTAGTCCTGGGGCATGGTTCTAGGGCTCAGGTCCTCCGAGAGAGAGAAAGAAAGAGAGAAGGAGAGAATTAGAGAACGCACACTTAGATTTACACAGGACACCGAATAGGACAGGAGAAGTACTCCAGATAAACAAACTGACCCTAGCCCCCCGACACATAAACTACTGCAGCATAAATACTGGAGGCTGAGACAGGAGGGGTCAGGAGACACTGTGGCCCCATCCGAGGACACCCCCGGACAGGGCCAAACAGGAAGGATATAACCCCACCCACTTTGCCAAAGCACAGCCCCCACACCACTAGAGGGAAATCTTCAACCACCAACCTGGTCAACCACCACCCAGCTAAACCTGGCTGAGCTCTTTACAGCTAAACCTGGCTGAGTTCTTTACAGCTAAACCTGGCCCACCACCTCCCAGCTAAACCTGGCTGAGCTCTTTACAGCTAAACCTGGCTGAGCTCTTTACAGCTAAACCTGGCTGAGCTCTTTACAGCTAAACCTGGCCCACCACCTCCCAGGTAAACCTGGCTGAGCTCTTTACAGCTAAACCTGGCCCACCACCACCCAGCTAAACCTGGCCCACCACCACCCAGCTAAACCTGGTCAACCACCACCCAGCTAAACCTGGCTGAGCTCTTTACAGCTAAACCTGGCCCACCACCTCCCAGCTAAACCTGGTCAACCACCACCCAGCTAAACCTGGCTGAGCTCTTTACAGCTAAACCTGGCCCACCACCTCCCAGCTAAACCTGGTCAACCACCACCCAGCTAAACCTGGCTGAGCTCTTTACAGCTAAACCTGGCCCACCACCTCCCAGCTAAACCTGGTCAACCACCACCCAGCTAAACATGGCTGAGCTCTTTACAGCTAAACCTGGTCAACCACCACCCAGCTAAACCTGGCTGAGCTCTTTACAGCTAAACCTGGTCAACCACCACCCAGCTAAACCTGGCTGAGCTCTTTACAGCTAAACCTGGCCCACCACCTCCCAGCTAAACCTGGCTGAGCTCTTTACAGCTAAACCTGGCCCACCACCACCCAGCTAAACCTGGCCGACCTCTTTACAGCTAAACCTGGCCCACCACCACCCAGCTAAACCTGGCTGAGCTCTTTACAGCTAAACCTGGCTCACCACCACCCAGCTAAACCTGGCTGAGCTCTTTACAGCTAAACCTGGCCCACCACCTCCCAGCTAAACCTGGCTGAGCTCTTTACAGCTAAACCTGGCCCACCACCTCCCAGCTAAACCTGGCCGACCTCTTTACAGCTAAACCTGGCCCACCACCTCCCAGCTAAACCTGGCCGACCTCTTTACAGCCAAACCTGGCCCACCACCTCCCAGCTAAACCTGGCCCACCACCCTCCCAGCTAAACCTGGCCCACCACCTCCCAGCTAAACCTGGCCCACCACCTCCCAGCTAAACCTGGCCCACCACCTCCCAGCTAAACCTGTTTGACCTCTTTAGGGCTAAACCTGGCCCACCACCCTCCCAGCTAAACCTGAGCCTCTTCTGTCTCTGATCCTCTTCTGTCCCTGAGCCTCTTCTGTCCCTGAGCCTCTTCTGTCCCTGAGCCTCTTCTGTCCCTGAGCCTCTTCTGTCCCTGAGCATCTTCTGTCTCTGAGCCATGTCGGTCTCTGAGCATCTTCTGTCCCTGAGCCTCCTCTGTCCCTGAGCCTCCTCTGTCCCTGAGCCATGTCTGTCCCCTCCATGGGATAAATCTAGCATCAGGTATTCACACCACAGGTTAAATCTACCGTCAGGTATTCACACCAGAGAGGTAACCACGTCTCTCCGCTCCATGGGATAAATCTACCGTCAGGTATTCACACCAGAGAGGTAACCACGTCTCTCCGCTCCATGGGATAAATCTACCGTCAGGTATTCACACCAGAGAGGTAACCACGTCTCTCCGCTCCATGGGATAAATCTACCGTCAGGTATTCACACCAGAGAGGTAACCACGTCTCTCCGCTCCATGGGATAAATCTACCGTCAGGTATTCACACCAGAGAGTTAACCACGTCTCTCCGCTCCATGGGATAAATCTACCGTCAGGTATTATACCAGAGAGGTAACCACGTCTCTCCGCTCCATGGGATAAATCTACCGTCAGGTATTCACACCAGAGGATAAATCTACCGTCAGGTATTCACACCAGAGAGGTAACCACATCTCTCCGCTCCATGGGATAAATCTACCGTCAGGTATTCACACCAGAAAGGTAACCACGTCTCTCCGCTCCTTGCCTCCTCAGTTTGCAGTCTTTATACATGTTGCTGTGGAGAACAGCATCTATAATGCACAGGGCCGTTGTAAAGGCAGATTATCGTGACTGGGATTAAAGGGAATGGAAGATTACTGAGAGGATCCATGGGGTTGATACCCGTTAGCCCTACCGGTTGCCATGGTAATTTACCGCGACAGGGGGCTCCTATCTGAAGGTGTGTGTTGGTCGCAACATTCAATGAAGGGGAAGGGATTCATGTGGTTATTCATGTCAGACTGAATGCGTCGATGTCTGATATCACGTGTGCACAGTAGGTTGTCTGTTTGTAATTCATACTTCTACCACCATGCTAATGGATCAGTCAGGTATAATGTCTGTTTGTAATTCATACTTCTACCAGCATGCCATGGTTCAGTCTAGTCAGGTATAATGTCTGTTTGTAATTCATACTTCTACCAGCATGCCATGGGTCAGTCTAGTCAGGTATAATGTAGGAGGAGAAACAGGACTCCCTTGTTCTCTCTTTCTCCCTTTTCTTTCTCGGTCTGCTTTTTCAGTCTGTCTCTCTGCCCAAACTCTCCCTCTCTCTGTTTCTCCACCCCCCCATCTCTCTTTCTCTCTCCCCTCCCTGCCTCCCTCTCATCACCTATTCTGTACACATAGTGCTCCGTTTGCTGGGACGCCCTAGGCGTTGCTTCTCCTGAATGATTGATTATCGTTCAAGGCTGCTCCTGTTCTCTCTGCAATCCTGTCCCAATTTCCCTCCCTCCCTCCCTCCCTCCCTCTCTGCTCCCTCGCTCCCTCCCTCTCTTGCTCCTTTTCTCTCCTTTCCCTCCCTCCCTCCCTCCCTCCCTCCCTCTCCTCCCTCCCTCCCTCCCTCCCTCCCTCCATCCCTCCATCCCTCCCTCCATCCCGCTCCTTCCCTCCCTCCCTCACTTGCTCCTATCCCTCCGTCCCCCCTCCCACCCTCCCGCCCTCTCTTTCTCCCTTTCCCTCCCTCCCCCCTCTCACCCCTCTCTTGCAACTTTCCTTCCATCCCTACCTACCTCCCTCCTCTCCCTCCCTCCCCCTCCTTCCCTCGCTCCATCCCTCCTTTCCCTCCCTCCCTCCCTCTCTTGCTCCTTTCCCTCCCTCCTTCCCACCCTCCCCCTCCCTCCCTCCCTACCTCCCTACCTCTCTTGCTCCTTTCCCTCCCTCCTTCTCTCCCTCGCTCCCTCCCTCCCTCCCTCCCCCTCCCACCCTCCCTCCCTCGCCCCTCCCACCTTCTCTTGCTCCTTTCCCTCCCCCCTCCCTCCCTCTCTTGCTCCTTTCCCTCCCTCCCTCCCTCCCGCTCCTTCCCTCCCTCCCTCCCTCACTTGCTCCTATCCCTCCGTCCCCCTCCCGCCCTCCCTCTCTTTCTCCTTTTCCCTCCCTCCCCCCTCTCACCCTCTCTTGCTCCTTTCCTTCCCTCCCTCCCTACCTCCCTCCTCTCTCCCTCCCTCGCTCCATCCCTCCTTTCCCTCCCTCCCTCTCTTGCTCCTTTCCCTCCCTCCCTCCCTACCTCCCTACCTCTCTTGCTCCTTTCCCTCCCTCCTTCTCTCCCTCGCTCCCTCCCTCCCCCCTCCCTCCCTCGCCCCTCCCACCCTCTCTTGCTCCTTTCCCTCCCTCCTTCCTCCCCCTCCCTCCCTCCCTCCCTCTCTTTCTCCTTTCCCTCCCTCCTTCCCCCTCCCTCCCCTCTCTTGCTCCTTTCCCTCCTTCCCACCCTCCCTCCCTCCCTCTCTTTCTCCTTTCCCTCCCCCTCCCTCCCTCCCTCTCCCCCTCTCTCCCTCCCTCCCTCCCTCTCTTGCTCCTTTCCCTCCCTCCCTCCCTCTCTTGCTCCTTTCCCTCCCTCCCTCCCTCTCTTTCTCCCCCTCCCTCCTTCCCACCCTCCCTACCTCCCACCCTCCCTACCTCCCACCCTCTCTTTCTCCTTTCCCTCCCTCCCTCCCTCCCTCTCTTTCTCCTTTCCCTCCCTCCTTCCCTCTCTTTCTCCTTTCCCTCCCTCCTTCCCTCTCTTTCTCCCCCTCCCTCCTCCCCCCTCCTTCCCACCCTCTCTCCTTCCCCCTCCCTCCCTCTCTTTCTCCTTCCCTCCCTCCCTCCCTCCCTCTCTCCCTCTCTTTCTCCTTTCCCTCCCTCCCGCTCTTTCTCCTTTCCTTCCCTCCCTTCCCTCCCTCCCTCTCTTGCTCCCTTCCCTCCCTCCCTCTGATAAAACAACAGAACTTCCCCGCTGGGAACAGACACTCAGTTTGCTGTTCTGCTAAAAGAGAGGGAGGGATGAAGTTTCAATACATCATCATCCAACAAAGACTTTGACCTTGACTTCATCCTTGAAAGTTCTTGTGTTCTTGCGAAGTGGTGGATGTTGAGATGTTGCCTTGAAAAAATGGTGTTTAGTTAAGTTCATTTAGTTTAACTTAGTTCTTAATAATTAGTTGCAAAGTCAACATATGTGACTTGAATAAAATAAACAAAACATAAATTGCAATGCTTTTCCATGCGGTCTGTTGTAGAAATATGAGACAAGATGTTCCATATAAACAGGCTGATCCGGAGATCACAGGGCCACATTAATTAGAGCAGCTTCATGTTGAGACTGATAGCTAATTATCATTAACACTTCACTCTGCCTTCCTGATTTAATCATTGGCCATCGGCTAATTAACGAAGACATCATATGGTATACATACGTCCCAAAAGGCACCCTATTTCCTATATAGTGCACTACTATAGACCAGAGCCCTATATAGTACACTACTTTAGACCAGAGCCCTATTCCCTATATAGTGCACTACTATAGACCAGAGCCCTATTCCCTATATAGTGCACTACTATAGACCAGAACCCTATATAGTACACTACTATAGACCAGAGCCCTATATAGTACACTACTTTAGACCAGAGCCCTATTCCCTATATAGTGCACTACTATAGACCAGAGCCCTATTCCCTATATAGTGCACTACTATAGACCAGAACCCTATATAGTACACTACTATAGACCAGAGCCCTATTCCCTATATAGTACACTACTATAGACCAGAACCCTATTCCCTATATAGTGCACTACTATAGACCAGAGCCCTATTCCCTATATAGTACACTACTATAGACCAGAGCCCTATTCCCTATATAGTACACTACTTTAGACCAGAGCCCTATTCCCTATATAGTACACTACTTTAGACCAGAGCCCTATTCCCTATATAGTGCACTACTTTAGACCAGAGCCCTATTCCCTATAGAGTGCACTACTTTAGACCAGAGCCCTATTCCCTATATAGTACACTACTTTAGACCAGAGCCCTATTCCCTATATAGTGCACTACTTTAGACCAGAGCCCTATTCCCTATATAGTACACTACTTTAGACCAGAGCCTATTCCCTATATAGTACACTACTTTAGACCAGAGCCCTATTCCCTATATAGTACACTACTATAGACCAGAGCCCTATTCCCTATATAGTACACTACTTTAGACCAGAGCCCTATTCCCTATATAGTACACTACTTTAGACCAGAGCCCTATTCCCTATATAGTACACTACTTTAGATCAGAGCCCTATTCCCTATATAGTACACTACTTTAGACCAGAGCCCTATTCCCTATATAGTACACTACTTTAGACCAGAGCCCTATTCCCTATATAGTACACTACTTTAGACCAGAGCCCTATTCCCTATATAGTACACTACTTTAGACCAGAGCCCTATTCCCTATATAGTACACTACTTTAGACCAGAGCCCTATTCCCTATATAGTACACTACTTTAGACCAGAGCCCTATTCCCTATATAGTACACTACTATAGACCAGAGCCCTATTCCCTATATAGTACACTACTATAGACCAGAGCCCTATTCCCTATATAGTACACTACTATAGACCAGAGCCCTATTCCCTATATAGTACACTACTTTAGACCAGAGCCCTATTCCCTATATAGTACACTACTTTAGACCAGAGCCCTATTCCCTACATAGTACACTACTTTAGACCAGAGCCCTATTCCCTATATAGTACACTACTTTAGACCAGAACCCTATATAGTACACTACTATAGACCAGGGCCCTATATAGTACACTAAAAGCCCTATGGCACCCTATTCCCTATATAGTGCACTACTTTAGACCAGAGCCCTATTCCCTATATAGTACACTACTATAGACCAGAGCCCTATTCCCTATATAGTACACTACTATAGACCAGAGCCCTATTCCCTTATATAGGCCACTACTATAGACCAGAGCCCTATTCCCTATATAGTACACTACTTTAGACCAGAGCCTATTCCCTATATAGTACACTACTTTAGACCAGAGCCCTATTCCCTACATAGTACACTACTTTAGACCAGAGCCCTATTCCCTATATAGTACACTACTTAGGACCAGAACCCTATATAGTACACTACTATAGACCAGGGGCCCTATATAGCCACTAAAAGCCCTATGGCACCCTATTCCCTATATAGTGCACTACTTTAGACCAGAGCCCTATTCCCTATAGTACACTACTATAGACCAGAACCCTATTCCCTATATAGTGGTACTACTATAGACCAGAGCCCTATTCCCTATATAGTACACTACTATAGACCAGAGCCCTATTCCCTATATAGTGCACTACTATAGACCAGAACCCTATTCCCTATATAGTACACTACTATAGACCAGAGCCCTATTCCCTATATAGTACACTACTATAGACCAGCCCTATTCCCTATATAGTACACTACTATAGACCAGGAGCCCTATTCCCTATATAGTGCACTACTATAGACCAGAGCCCTATTCCCTATATAGTGCACTACTATAGACCAGAACCCTATTCCCTATAGCAGTACACTACTATAGACCAGAGCCCTATTCCCTATATAGTACACTACTTTGGGTAGAACCTTATTCCCTATATAGTACACTACTTTAGATTGAACCCTATTCCTATATAGTACACTACTTTAGACCAGAACCCTATATAGTACACTACTTTCTACCAGAAACCTATTCCCTATATAGTGCCCTATTTTAGACCAGAGCCCTATTCCCTATATAGTACACTACTATAGTCCAGGGCCCTATTCCCTATATAGTGCATTACTATAGACCAGGGCCCTATTCCCTATATAGTACACTACTTTAGACCAGAGCCCTATTCCCTATATAGTACACTACTTTAGACCAGAGCCCTATTCCCTATATAGTACACTACTTTAGACCAGGGCCCTATTCCCTATATAGTACACTACTTTAGACCAGAGCCCTATTCCCTATATAGTACACTACTTTAGACCAGAGCCCTATTCCCTATATAGTGCACTACTTTAGACCAGAGCCCTATTCCTATATAGTGCACTACTATAGACCAGAGCCCTATTCCCTATATAGTACACTACTTAGACCAGAGCCCTATTCCCTATATAGTACACTACTATAGACCAGAGCCCTATTCCCTATATAGTACACTACTATAGACCAGAGCCCTATTCCCTATATAGTACACTACTTTAGACCAGAGCCCTATTCCCTATATAGTGCAATTACTATAGACCAGAACCCTATTCCCTATATAGTACACTACTATAGACCAGAGCCCTATTCCCTATATAGTACACTACTATAGACCAGAGCCCTATTCCCTATATAGTACACTACTATAGACCAGAGCCCTATTCCCTATATAGTGCACTACTATAGACCAGAGCCCTATTCCTATATAGTGCACTACTATAGACCAGAACCCTATTCCCTATATAGTACACTACTATAGACCAGAGCCCTATTCCCTATAGTACACTACTTTGGGTAGAACCTTATTCCTATATAGTACACTACTTTAGATTGAACCCTATTCCTATATAGTACACTTACTTTAGACCAGAACCCTATATAGTACACTACTTTCTACCAGAAACCTATTCCCTATATAGTGCCCTATTTTAGACCAGAGCCCTATTCCCTATATAGTACACTACTATAGTCCAGGGCCCTATTCCCTATATAGTGCATTACTATAGACCAGGGCCCTATTCCCTATAGTACACTACTTTAGACCAGAGCCCTATTCCCTATATAGTACACTACTTTTTTAGACCAGAGCCCTATTCCCTATATAGTGCACTACTATAGACCAGGGCCCTATTCCCTATATAGTACACTACTTTAGACCAGAGCCCTATTCCCTATATAGTACACTACTTTAGACCAGAGCCCTATTCTATATAGTGCACTACTTTAGACCAGAGCCCTATTCCTATATAGTGCACTACTATAGACCAGAGCCCTATTCCCTATATAGTACACTACTTTAGACCAGAGCCCTATTCCCTATATAGTGCACTACTATAGACCAGAGCCCTATTCCCTATATAGTACACTACTTTAGACCAGAGCCCTATTCCCTATATAGTACACTACTATAGACCAGAGCCCTATTCCCTATATAGTACACTACTATAGACCAGAGCCCTATTCCCTATATAGTACACTACTTTAGACCAGAGCCCTATTCCCTATATAGTGCACTACTATAGACCAGAGCCCTATTCCCTATATAGTACACTACTATAGACCAGAGCCCTATTCCCTATATAGTGCACTACTATAGACCAGAGCCCTATTCCCTATATAGTACACTACTTTAGACCAGAGCCCTATTCCCTATATAGTACACTACTATAGACCAGGGCACTATTCCCTATATAGTACACTACTTTAGACCAGAGCCCTACACACTACTTTAGACCAGAGCCCTATTCCCTATATAGTGCACTACTTTAGACCAGAGCCCTACAGATGCCATTTGGAACGCACCCAACAGGAAACAAGTGACATCAGAACGGCAACAAAACAGATCCTCAGGGAACGCCGGAAATGGCACCCTAGATGAGAACAGAGAGGCTCCAGCCCAAACTACTGGGTTCCAACGAGGCCTTGGTTAAACACATTCAGCCCAAACTACTGGGTTCCAACGAGGCCTTGGTTAAACACATTCAGCCCAAACTACTGGGTTTCAACGAGGCCTTGGTTAAACACATTCAGACCAAACTACTGGGTTCCAACGAGGCCTTGGTTAAACACATTCAGACCAAACTACTGGGTTCCAACGAGGCCTTGGTTAAACACATTCAGCCCAAACTACTGGGTTCCAACGAGGCCTTGGTTTAACACATTCAGCCCAAACTACTGGGTTCCAACAAGGCCTTGGTTAAACACATTCAGCCCAAACTACTGGGTTCCAACGAGGCCTTGGTTAAACACATTCAGACCAAACTACTGGGTTCCAACGAGGCCTTGGTTAAACACATTCAGCCCAAACTACTGTTCCAACGAGGCCTTGGTTTAACACATTCAGCCCAAACTACTGGGTTCCAACGAGGCCTTGGTTAAACACATTCAGACCAAACTACTGGGTTCCAACGAGGCCTTGGTTAAACACATTCAGACCAAACTACTGGGTTCCAACGAGGCCTTGGTTAAACACATTCAGCCCAAACTACTGGGTTCCAACGAGGCCTTGGTTTAACACATTCAGACCAAACTACTGGGTTCCAACGAGGCCTTGGTTAAACACATTCAGCCCAAACTACTGGGTTCCAACGAGGCCTTGGTTAAACACATTCAGCCCAAACTACTGGGTTCCAACGAGGCCTTGGTTAAACACATTCAGCCCAAACTACTGGGTTCAAACAAGGCTTTGGTTAAACACATTCACCCCAAACTACTGGGTTCCAACGAGGCCTTGGTTAAACACATTCAGCCCAAACTACTGGGTTCCAACGAGGCCTTGGTTAAACACATTCAGCCCAAACTACTGGGTTCCAACAAGGCTTTGGTTAAACACAATCAGCCCAAACTACTTGGTTCCAACGAGGCCTTGGTTAAACACATTCAGCCCAAACTACTGGGTTCCAACGAGGCCTTGGTTAAACACATTCAGCCCAAACTACTGGGTTCCAACGAGGCCTTGGTTAAACACATTCAGCCCAAACTACTGGGTTCCAACGAGGCCTTGGTTAAACACATTCAGCCCAAACTACTGGGTTCCAACGAGGCCTTGGTTAAACACATTCAGCCCAAACTACTGGGTTCCAACGAGGCCTTGGTTATCCACATTCAGCCCAAACTACTGGGTTCCAACGAGGCCTTGGTTAAACACATACAACCACTCATCTTCCCTAATGTGTCATGTTCCCAAGTGGCACCCTATTCCCCTATGTCGTGCACTACTTTGCCATTGTCACAAACAAATGCTGACAAATATAAAAAATTATAATAATACAATTTTAATAAGCTGACAGGACAAAAAGTAAACAATGCCCATGTTTGAATTAAAGAACACAGTGAGATGGAGTTGTTTTATTCAGACATAATGCAGGTTTTCATGGGACAAGATCCCTCTCTCCCTCTCTCCCTCTCTCTACCTCTCTCCCTCTCTCTACCTCTCTACCTCTCTCCCTCTCTACCTCTCTACCTCTCTACCTCTCTCCCTCTCTCCCTCTCTCCCTCTCTACCTCTCTCCCTATCTCTACCTCTCTCCCTATCTCTACCTCTCTCCCTATCTCTACCTCTCTCCCTCTCTCTACCTCTCTCTCCCTCTCTACCTATCTCTACCTCTCCCCTATCTCTACCTATCTCTACCTCTCTCCCTCTCTCCCTCTCTACCTCTCCCCCCTCTCTACCTCTCTCCCTATCTACCTCTCTCCTCTCTACCTCTCTACCTCTCTCCCTCTCTCCTCTCTCTCTCCCTCTCTCCCCTCTCTACCTCTCTACCTCTCTACCTCAGTCCATCCATCACTGTCTGTATACTGGGAGGTGAATATTATGTAGTAGTTAATTAAAGGCTCTGTTGTGGAGTGTCTTTTGATAGTCGTCTCGTCTACTAGTGTATACTGGGAGGTGAATATTATGTAAACTCCCCTTTTCAGGACCCTTTCTTTCAAAAGATAATTCGTAAAAATACAAATAACCTCACAGATCTTCATTGTAAACACTGTTTAAACACACACACACACACACACACACACACACACACACACACACACACACACACACACACACACACACACACACACACACACACACACACACACACACACACACACACACACACACACACACACACACACACACACACACACACACACACACACACACTCCTGCACACTCTGTACTTTGGGGAATGATGATTGATTAGTTGCCAGTAGAAAGTTGCTGCTCCAACATTGGCAGGCAACAATATAATGTTTGGAATTAGTGATTAGTTGGTTGGCTCTGTTTTTAATCGAGTTTAACCCAGAGCTTGAATATCATTGCATCTGATTAAGAAACAGAAAGCTCCTTCACACTGAGACTGCATGCCAAAATAAAAACCATTAATCCCCAATATAGTGCACTCCTTTTGACCGGGGCCCCTAGGATAGTAGTGCACTACATAGGGAATATGGTGCTGTTTGGGAGGTATTCCCTGAGAGATTGTCTCTGGCTGATTGGACGGGGACACTTGCTGCTTACCAGACTAATTAACTGACACAAGAAGTCATTTCGCACAGTCCTTCGAAACTAAATACAGAGACAACTGGAGTCCCTCCTCTGAGAACTGGCTCTCCTCCACTCAATAGCAACACAACAAAGGACTCTGGGATATGACGGAGTGACTCATATGTGTTTGTCAGGAAGTTGAAGTACAATGTTGTGACAGACACGTTTCCTCCTCTGCCGGGCGTGACTGTCTGGGCCAATCATCACAGCAATGACCGGAGTCAGACTTCCTAGGATGAGGTTTTGGACAGATAGGATGAGGTTTTGGACAGATAGGATGAGGTTTTGGACAGATAGGATGAGGTTTTGGCCAGATAGGATGATGTTTTGGACAGATAGGATGAGGTTTTGGACAGATTGGATGAGGTTTTGGACAATTAGGATGAGGTTTTGGACAATTAGGATGAGGTTTTGGACAGATAGGATGAGGTTTTGGACAGATAGGATGAGGTTTTGGACAGATAGGATGAGGTTTTGGACAGATAGGATGAGGTTTTGGACAGATAGGATGAGGTTTTGGCCAGATTGGATGAGGTTTTGGCCAGATTGGATGAGGTTTTGGCCAGATTGGATGAGTTTTGAACAGATAGGATGAGGTTTTGGCCAGATGGGATAAGGTTTTGGCCACACGTATACATGCTATTCTTTTTAGTGCTTTTCCTTGTGGGTGTTGTCGGGACAGCTGAACGTTCCAGAAGCAGGGTGGCTGTTGAACCAGGAAGTGGGTTCTGTTTGATTACGGCGTTGAATATTTCCAGCAGACGCACAGGGAGGACCTTGCTGCAGATTAGATCAGGTCCAGACCAGAATAAACAAGACTAAACGAGACCAGATCAGACCAGCTAAGAGACCAGACCAGACAAGACCAGACCAGCTAAGAGACCAGACCAGACCAGACAAGACCAGACCCGGTACAGACCAGACGAGACTAGACCAGGTACAGACCAAACCAGACCAGGTACAGACCAGGTACAGACCAGACCAGGTACAGACCAGACGAGACTAGACCAGACCAGACCAGGTACAGACCAGTCCAGGTACAGACCAGACCAGGTACAGACCAGACTAGACCAGACCAGGTACAGACCAGACAAGGTACAGACCAAACAAGACCAGGTACAGACCAGACAAGGTACAGACCAAACCAGACCAGGTACAGACCAGACCAGGTACAGACCAGACCAGGTACAGACCAGACTAGACCAGACCAGGTACAGACCAGACTAGACCAGACCAGGTACAGACAAAACCAGACCAGACCAGGTACAGACCAGTCCAGGTACAGACCAGTCCAGGTACAGACCAGACCAGGTACATACCAAACCAGACCAGGTACATACCAAACCAGACCAGGTACAGACCAAACCAGACCAGGTACAGACCAAACCAGGTATAGACAAAACCAGACCAGACCAGGTACAGACCAAACCAGGTACAGACCAAACCAGACCAGACCAGGTACAGACCAGACCAGGAACAAACTGGCTCACAGCTGTCCATGAGAAGGTAAAAACTAGCCCAATGAGACTGGCTCACAGCTGTCCATGAGAAGGTAAAAACTAGCCCAATGAGACAGGCTCACAGCTGTCCATGAGGAGGGTAAAGACTAGTCCAATGAGAGACAGGCTCACAGCTGACCATGAGGAGGGTAAAGACTAGTCCAATGAGAGACAGGCTCACAGCTGTCCATGAGGAGGGTAAAGACTAGTCCAATGAGAGACAGGCTCACAGCTGACCATGAGGAGGGTAAAGACTAGTCCAATGAGAGACAGGCTCACAGCTGTCCATGAGGAGGGTAAAGACTAGTCCAATGAGAGACAGGCTCACAGCTGTCCATGAGGAGGGTAAAGACTAGTCCAATGAGAGACAGGCTCACAGCTGTCCATGAGGAGGGTAAAGACTAGTCCAATGAGAGACTGGCTCACAGCTGTCCATGAGGAGGGTAAAGACTAGTCCAATGAGAGACTGGCTCACAGCTGTCCATGAGGAGGGTAAAGACTAGTCCAATGAGAGACAGGCTCACAGCTGTCCATGAGGAGGGTAAAGACTAGTCCAATGAGACAGGCTCACAGCTGTCCATGAGGAGGGTAAAGACTAGTCCAATGAGACAGGCTCACAGCTGTCCATGAGGAGGGTACAGACTAGTCCAATGAGACAGGCTCACAGCTGACCATGAGGAGGGTAAAGACTAGTCCAATGAGAGACAGGCTCACAGCTGTCCATGAGGAGGGTAAAGACTAGTCCAATGAGAGACAGGCTCACAGCTGACCATGAGGAGGGTAAAGACTAGTCCAATGAGAGACAGGCTCACAGCTGACCATGAGGAGGGTAAAGACTAGTCCAATGAGAGACAGGCTCACAGCTGTCCATGAGGAGGGTAAAGACTAGTCCAATGAGAGACTGGCTCACAGCTGTCCATGAGAGGGTAAAGACTAGTCCAATGAGAGACTGGCTCCACAGCTGTCCATGAGGAGGGTAAAGACTAGTCCAATGAGAGACAGGCTCACAGCTGTCCATGAGGAGGGTAAAGACTTGTCACTACAGACTGATATCACCTGTCACTACAGACTGATATCACCTGTCACTACAGACTGGTATCACCTGTCACTACAGACTGGTATCACCTGTCACTACAGACTGATATCACCTGTCAATACAGACTGATATCACCTGTCACTACAGACTGGTATCACCTGTCACTACAGACTGGTATCACCTGTCAATACAGACTGGTATCACCTGTCACTACAGACTGGTATCACCTGTCACTACAGACTGGTATCACCTGTCACTACAGACTGGTATCACCTGTCACTACAGACTGGTATCACCTGTCACTACAGACTGATATCACCTGTCACTACAGACTGATATCACCTGTCACTACAGACTGGTATCACCTGTCACTACAGACTGGTATCACCTGTCACTACAGACTGGTATCACCTGTCACTATAGACTGGTATCACCTGTCACTACAGAATGGTATCACCTGTCACTAGACTAAGGTATCACCTGTCACTACAGACTGGTATCACCTGTCACTACAGACTGATATCACCTGTCAATACAGACTGATATAACCTGTCACTACAGACTGATATCACCTGTCACTACAGACTGGTATCACCTGTCACTACAGACTGGTATCACCTGTCACTACAGACTGGTATCACCTGTCACTACAGACTGGTATCACCTGTCAATACAGACTGATATCACCTGTCAATACAGACTGGTATCACTCTGTCAATACAGACTGATAGTCACTCTGTCATCACAGACTGGTATCACCTGTCAATACAGACTGATATCATCTGTTTCTGCCAGCAGATGGACATCTTTGAACAGATGAACATCTCTCTCTCTCTCTTTCTCTCTCTCTCTCGCTCTCTTCTCTCTCGCTCTCGCTCTCTCTGCCTCTCTCTGTCCCCTCTCTGTCTCCCTCTCTGTCTCTCTCGCTTCCCTTCTCTCCCCTCACTCTCACTCTCCCTCTCTGTCTCTCTCGCTCTCTCTCTCCCTCTCTCCTCTCTCTCTGTCTCCCTCTCTGTCTCTCCTCTCTCTCTGTCTCCCCAAAATCCACAGCGTTAAGCCCAGCTGACCATGACAGTTTACACTGGGCCCACTACTGAGGGGCAAAACACCACATTAGAATCAATACTCTATGTCTTACTTTTCTACCAGGAGAAAATAAATACAATCCTAAACACATCTATCGTTTGTACCCCTCCTTAATTTATTGAGTAATTCATCGTCTCTGGGCCGTGTCCCAAATGACAAACTATTCACTACATAGTGCGCTATTTCTGACCAGAGCCACATGGGACCTGATCACAGGTAGTTCACCAAATAGGGAACCATTTGGGACACAGGTTGAGTAATTAAATGATCTTCTCTTCTATTGTTTATTTACGTTTCTTTGTTGACTTTTTGTGGTTATTGATTTTGTCGGTTCAGGATGTTTTCACTAGAGGCTCAACATTCACAGACAAACTTTAATGATGTCTACTGTTTGGAGCTTTAAACCAGCACTGCTGTGAAATAGTGCAACTTCTAGAAACTTACCAACTGTGGTATCTAGCGAAAACACAGCCATTATCTGTCTATTTACCAACTGTAGTATCTAGCTAAAACACAGCCATTATCTGTCGATTTACCAACTGTAGTATCTAGCTAAAACAGACATTATCTGTCCATTTACCAACTGTGGTATCTAGCTAAACCCCTAGCCATTATCTGTCTATTTACCAACTGTGGTATCTAGCTAAAACACAGCCATTATCTGTCGATTTACCAACTGTAGTATCTAGCTAAAACAGACATTATCTGTCCATTTACCAACTGTGGTATCTAGCTAAACACACAGCCATTATATATCTATTTACCAACTGTAGTATCTAGTTAACACAAAGACATTATCCGTCTATTTACCAACTGTGGTATCTAGCTAACATACACACAGCCATTAGCTGGCTATTTACCAACTGTAGTATCTAGCTAACATATATACCGTATATGTCACGCCCTGGTCGAAGTATTTTGTGTTTTTCTTTATGTATTTGGTCAGGCCAGGGTGTGACATGGGTTTTTGTATGTGGTGTGTAGCTTAGTGGGATTGTAGCTTAGTGGGGTGTTCTAGGCAAGTCTATGGCTGTCTGAAGTGGTTCTCAATCAGAGGCAGGTGTTTATCGTTGTCTCTGATTGGGAGCCATATTTAGGCAGCCATATTCTTTGGTTGTATTGTAGGTGATTGTCCTGAGTGTCTTGACGTCCTTATTCTGTGTTAGTTTGCACCAGTTTAGGCTGTTTCGGTTTTCATTACGTTTATTGTTTTGTAGAGTTTGTGTTTTGGATTCGTGTTACGTTTGTTTTATTAAACATGGATCACAATATACACGCTGCAGTTTGGTCTGAGTCTCCTTCACCTTATGAAAACCGTGACAGAATCACCCACCGTAAATGGACCAAGCAGCGTGTCAACAGGCAGGAGCAGCCCAAAGAGGAGCTGTGTATTAAGGATTTCTGGACATGGGAGGAAATCCTTGACCGGAGAGGACCCTGGGCTAAACCAGGGAGTGTAGCCGCCCAAAGGTGCAGCAGGAGCAGAGGAAACAGGAGCAGCCCAAAGAGGAGTACAGTATGGACTATACTTCCTGGGAGGAGATAGACAGGTGGGCGGTCGACCCAGGGAGAGTGCCGGAGCCCGCCTGGGATTCGATGGAGCAGTGCGCGGAAGGTCACAGGAGAATGAGGTTGGCGAAGCAAGCACAACGGCGCGGACGGAAGCCCGGGAATCAGCCCCAAAAATGTATTGGTGGGGGGGGCTTACAGGGAGTATGGCAACGCTAGGTAGGAGACCTGCTCAAACTCCCTGTGCTTACCGGGGGGGCTAGAGAGACCGGGCAGGCACCGTGTTATGCAGTGGTGTGCACGGTGTCCCCAGTGCGGGTGCATAGCCCGGTGTGGTATATTCCAGCTCCGCGTATCGGCCGGGCTAGATTGAGCGTCGAGCCAAATGCCATGAAGCCGGCTCTACGCATCTGGTCCCCAGTGCGTCTCCATGTGCCGGCTTACATGGCACCAGCCTTGTGCTCGGTGTCTCCGGTTTGCCTGCATAGCCCAGTACGGGCACATCCACTCTCTCGCCGACTACAGGGCCACCGAGACCATTCAACCAGGTAAGGCTGGGCAGGCTCGGTGCTCAAGAGCTCCAGTGCGCCTGCACGGTCCGGTCTATCCAGTACCACCTCCACACCCCAGCTCCTCCAGTAGCAGCTCCCCGCACCAGGCGTCCTGTGCGTGTCCTGGCCCAGTACCACCAGTGCCAGCACCACGCATCAGGCCTACAGTGCGCCTGCCTCCTGTGCTGTCGGAGCCTTCTCCTCTCCTGAGCCGCTGCCGGAGTCTCCCGCCTGTCCGGCGTCAGAGACCTCAGCCCAGAGGCCCTGTGAAGTGCCTGGCCGCCAGATCTGCCAGAAGAGTGCCAGTCGCCAGGATCCGCCAGTCGGCCAGGATCCGCCAGTCCGGCCAGATCCGCCGGAAATTCACTAGCAAGCAGATCGGCCAGGATCCGCCAGTCGGCCAGGATCCGCCAGTCGGCCAGGATCTGGTAGATCCATCAACCTGCCTGAGCTTTCTCTCACTCCCGAGCTTCCCCTCACTCCTGAGCTTCCCCTCAGTCCCGAGCTGTCCTTCAGTCCCGATCTGCTCCTCAATCCAGTGGGGTTCTGCGTGAGGACTACTAGGCCATGGTCGGCGGCGAGGGTGGTCTATCCAGGGACGCGAGGAGAGGGACTAAGACAATTGTGAAGTGGGTCCACGTCCCCCGCTGGAGCCGCCACCATGGACAGACGCCCACCCGGACCCTCCCTATTGATTTGAGGTGCGTTCGAGAGTCCGCACCTTAGGGGGGGTTCTGTCACGACCCGGTCAAAGTATTTTGTGTTTTTCTTTATGTATTTGGTCAGGCCAGGGTGTGACATGGGTTTTTGTATGTGGTGTGTAGCTTAGTGGGGTGTTCTAGGAGAGTCTATGGCTGTCTGAAGTGGTTCTCAATCAGAGGCAGGTGTTTATCGTTGTCTCTGATTGGGAGCCATATTTAGGCAGCCATATTCTTTGGTTGTATTGTGGGTGATTGTCCTGCGTGTCTTGACGTCCTTATTCTGTGTTAGTTTGCACCAGTTTAGGCTGTTTCAGGTTTTCATTACGTTTAATGTTTTGTAGAGTTTGTGTTTTGGATCCGTGTTATGTTTGTTTTATTAAACATGGATCACAGTATACACGCTGCAGTTTGGTCCGACTCTCCTTCACCTTATGAAAACCGTGACAGTATATGTCTATTTACCAAGTGTAGTATCTAGTTAACATAAATACATTTAAATGTCTCCACAGAAGGACTCTGGAATCTCTGGAGTTCATGTTGCCCCTGAACGTGTTGGTCCTGAACGTGTTGGTCCTGAACATGTTGGTCCTAAACATGTTGTTGGTCCTGAACATGTTGTTGGTCCTGAACGTGTTGTTGGTCCTGAACATGTTGGTCCTGAACATGTTGTTGGTCCTGAACGTGTTGGTCCTGAACGTGTTGTTGGTCCTGAACATGTTGGTCCTGAACGTGTTGTTGGTCCTGAACGTGTTGTTGGTCCTGAACGTGTTGGTCCTGAACGTGTTGTTGGTCCTGAACGTGTTGTTGGTCCTGAACGTGTTGTTGGTCCTGAACGTGTTGTTGGTCCTGAACATGTTGTTGGTCCTGAACATGTTGTTGGTCCTGAACATGTTGTTGGTCCTGAACATGTTGTTGGTCCTGAACGTGTTGGTCCTGAACGTGTTGGTCCTGAACGTGTTGTTGGTCCTGAACATGTTGTTGGTCCTGAACATGTTGTTGGTCCTGAACATGTTGTTGGTCCTGAACGTGTTGTTGGTCCTGAACGTGTTGTTGGTCCTGAACGTGTTGTTGGTCCTGAACGTGTTGGTCCTGAACGTGTTGTTGGTCCTGAACATGTTGGCCCTGAACGTGTTGTTGGTCCTGAACGTGTTGTTGGTCCTGAACATGTTGGTCCTGAACGTGTTGTTGGTCCTGAACATGTTGGTCCTGAACGTGTTGGTCCTGAACGTGTTGGTCCTGAACGTGTTGTTGGTCCTGAACATGTTGTTGGTCCTGAACGTGTTGTTGGTCCTGAACGTGTTGTTGGTCCTGAACGTGTTGTTGGTCCTGAACGTGTTGGTCCTGAACATGTGGTCCTTCTGTAGCTCAGTTGGTAGAGCATGGCGCTTGTAATGCCAGGGTAGTGGGTTCGATCCCCGGGACCACCCATACGTAGAATGTATGCACACATGACTGTAAGTCGCTTTGGATAAAAGCGTCTGCTAAATGGCATATATTATTATTATATTATTATTATTATTATTATTATTATTATTATATATATATTATTATATTATATATATTATTATATTATTATTATTATTATTATATATTATGTTGGTCCTGAACATGTTGGTCCTGAACGTGGTGTTGGTCCTGAACGTGGTGTTGGTCCTGAACGTGTTGGTGCTGAACGTGTT
>NW_025750185.1:7500-20347 GCF_021184085.1 Oncorhynchus gorbuscha | reverse complement strand
ATTGGTTGTTCAGAGCGGGTGTCATTGCTGTCAGACTGTGTGTCATGGTGAACCTTGAGAGAGGAGAGCATTGTTTGGTGAGAACCATTTCAACTGAAGCTACATACGGTCATATATTCCAAGTAGTGTGGTAGTGTGCATTCCCAGTAGTGTGGTAGTGTGCATTCCCAGTAGTGTGGTAGTGTGCATTCCAAGTAGTGTAGTGTGCATTCCCAGTAGTGTGGTAGTGTGCATTCCAAGTAGTGTGGTAGTGTGCATTCCAAGTAGTGTGGTAGTGTGCAATCCCAGTAGTGTGGTAGTGTGAATTCCAAGTAGTGTGGTAGTGTGCATTCCAAGTAGTGTGGTAGTGTGCATTCCAAGTAGTGTGGTAGTGTGCATTCCAAGTAGTGTGGTAGTGTGCATTCCAAGTAGTGTGGTAGTGTGCATTCCAAGTAGTGTGGTAGTGTGCATTCCAAGTAGTGTGGTAGTGTGCATTCCCAGTAGTGTGGTAGTGTGCATTCCCAGTAGTGTGGTAGTGTGCATTCCCAGTAGTGTGGTAGTGTGCATTCCAAGTAGTGTGGTAGTGTGCATTCCCAGTAGTGTGGTAGTGTGCATTCCAAGTAGTGTGGTAGTGTGCATTCCAAGTAGTGTGGTTGTGTGCATTCCAAGTAGTGTGGTAGTGTGCATTCCAAGTAGTGTGGTAGTGTGCATTCCAAGTAGTGTGGTAGTGTGCATTCCAAGTAGTGTGCATTCCCAGTGTGGTAGTGTGCATTCCAAGTAGTGTGGTAGTGTGCATTCCAAGTAGTGTGGTAGTGTGCATTCCAAGTAGTGTGGTAGTGTGCATTCCAAGTAGTGTGGTAGTGTGCATTCCAAGTAGTGTGGTAGTGTGCATTCCAAGTAGTGTGGTAGTGTGCATTCCAAGTAGTGTGGTAGTGTGCATTCCAAGTAGTGTGGTAGTGTGCATTCCAAGTAGTGTGGTAGTGTGCATTCCAAGTAGTGTGGTAGTGTGCATTCCAAGTAGTGTGGTAGTGTGCATTCCAAGTAGTGTGGTAGTGTGCATTCCAAGTAGTGTGGTAGTGTGCATTCCAAGTAGTGTGGTAGTGTGCATTCCAAGTAGTGTGGTAGTGTGCATTCCAAGTAGTGTGGTAGTGTGCATTCCAAGTAGTGTGGTAGTGTGCATTCCAAGTAGTGTGGTATTGTGCATTCCAAGTAGTGTGGTAGTGTGCATTCCAAGTAGTGTGGTAGTGTGCATTCCAAGTAGTGTGGTAGTGTGCATACTAAGTAGTGTGGTAGTGTGCATACTAAGTAGTGTGGTAGTGTGCATTCCAAGTAGTGTGGTAGTGTGCATTCCAAGTAGTGTGGTAGTGTGCATTCCAAGTAGTGTGGTAGTGTGCATTCCAAGTAGTGTGGTAGTGTGCATTCCAAGTAGTGTGGTAGTGTGCATTCCAAGTAGTGTGGTAGTGTGCATTCCAAGTAGTGTGGTAGTGTGCATTCCAAGTAGTGTGGTAGTGTGCATACTAAGTAGTGTGGTAGTGTGCATACTAAGTAGTGTGCATACTCATTTTAAGATAATTGTCCTTGAAGTTGGTTTCAGATCCGAGATCAGAGATATTGTTTTTGGTAATGGCTCAGAGTGATGTCACGCACCCAAGAAGCCTCAACCAATCACCAATCAGATATGATAGGCTGTACCTTGGGGTATCCAATGGAAGGTCATTTGGCTCCCAGTGAGAGGTGATGCTGCCCAGACTGAGTGGTTCCTCAGGACAGGCTAGAGCCATGAGGAAGAGGGCCGGACCTCTCTCACTGTAAGGGTACAATGGAAGGTCATTTGGCTCCCAGTGAGAGGTGATGCTGCCCAGACTGAGTGGTTCCTCAGGACAGGCTAGAGCCATGAGGAAGAGGGCCGGACCTCTCTCACTGTAAAGGGACATTGGCTGTGCTGATGGACAGTTCTGTCAAATTCTAGTAACAAACCGCTTTACTGGTCTTGTATAAAAAACAAGTACAAATGTTTAGGTGTACCGTGCAACACTAGTGTGTGGAGATGGAGCTGGTATCACCATCCAGCCCTGGCACAGGTAGACTAGGGTGGTAGTCATGCCAACCAGGGTGCCAGCTTCCCACACACACACACACACTCATACACTCACACATACACACATTCACACTCACACATACACACATTCACACTCACTCACACACACACACACTAGTATTTTTCTAGAGCATGTCATCCATTCGTCTCTGGCGTATCACATGATTAAACCAGTGACAAGGCCATGTGAAAGTGCTGACGTCACTTCCTTAGCAACTGCTTGACAACCATTGTTTCCGTATGGTCCAGCTAATGTCTCTTTGCCGACAGTGTATTTATGAATGCAGCTTCTAGAGTACAGAACACTAGTTGGGACACTAGGAAGACAATGGTCGTCAAGCCGTTGCCAAAACAAACGTTGTCAAGCTGTTGCTAGGGGGTAGTCGGGTCACTTGCGCCCTCAGAGGACGTGTGACGGTGCCAGCCCTTGTGCGCCCTTTACCCTGGAGCGTGTGGCTGGCAGGGTGGGCTGGTCTATGCAGAAGTGATGGTGTTAAGATGGAGAGAGAGATGGAGAGAGAGAGAACTGACACTGTTTATAGAGAGATGGAGAGAACTGACACTGTTTATAGAGAGATGGAGAGAGAGATGGAGAGAGAGATGGAGAGAGAACTGATACTGTTTATAGAGAGATGGAGAGAGAGATGGAGAGAGAGATGGAGAGAGAACTGATACTGTTTATAGAGAGATGGAGAGAACTGACACTGTTTATAGAGAGATGGAGAGAGAGAGAGATAGAGATGAGAGAGATGGAGAGAGGAAGAACTGACTGATACTGTTTATGGAGAGAGAGAAGTTTATAGAGAGATGGAGAGAACTGACACTGTTTATAGAGAGATGGAGAGAGAGAACTGTTTATAGAGAGATGGAGAGAACTGACACTGTTTATAGAGATGGAGAGAGAGAACTGACACTGTTTATAGAGATGATGGAGAGAGAACTGATACTGTTTATAGAGAGATGGAGAGAACTGATACTGTTTATAGAGAGATGGAGAGAGAAACTGGACACTGTTTATAGAGAGATGGAGAGAGAGAACTGATACTGTTTATAGAGATGGAGAGAAGAACTGACACTGTTTATAGAGAGATGGATAGAGAGATGGAGAAGAACTGACACTGTTTATAGAGATGGAGAGACACTGTTTATAGAGAAGAGAGAGAAACTGATACTGTTTATAGAGAGATGGAGAGAGAGATACTGTTTATAGAGAGATAGAGAGAGAGAACTGTTTTATAGAGAGATGGAGAGAACTGATACTGTTTATAGAGAGATGGAGAGAGAACTGACACTGTTTATAGAGAGATGGAGAGAGAGAACTGATACTGTTTATAGAGATGGAGAGAGAGAACTGACACTGTTTATAGAGATGGAGAGAGAGAACTGATACTGTTTATAGAGAGATGGAGAGAGAACTGACACTGTTTATAGAGAGATGGAGAGAACTGACACTGTTTATAGAGAGATGGAGAGAACTGATACTGTTTATACTGATACTGTTTATAGAGAGATGGAGAGAACTGATACTGTTTATAGAGATGGAGAGAGGAGAACTGATACTGTTTATAGAGAGATAGAGAGAGAGAACTGACACTGTTTATAGAGAGATGGAGAGAGAGAACTGACTGTTTATAGAGATGGAGAGAGAGAACTGTTTATAGAGAGATAGAGAGAGAGAACTGACACTGTTTATAGAGAGATGGAGAGAGAGAACTGATACTGTTTATAGAGAGATGGAGAGAGAGAACTGTTTATAGAGAGATGGAGAGAGAGAACTGTTTTTATAGAGAGATGGAGAGAGAGAACTGACACTGTTTATAGAGAGATGGAGAGAACTGACACTGTTTATAGAGAGATGGAGAGAACTGACACTGTTTATAGAGAGATGGAGAGAGAGAACTGACACTGTTTATAGAGAGATAGAGAGAGAGAGAACTGACACTGTTTATAGAGAGATGGAGAGAGAGAACTGACACTGTTTATAGAGAGATGGAGAGAGAGAACTGACACTGTTTATAGAGAGATGGAGAGAACTGATACTGTTTATAGAGAGATGGAGAGAGAGAACTGATACTGTTTATAGAGAGATGGAGAGAGAGAACTGATACTGTTTATAGAGATGGAGAGAGAGAACTGATACTGTTTATAGAGAGATGGAGAGAGAGAACTGATACTGTTTATAGAGAGATGATACTGTTTATAGAGAGATGGAGAGAGAGAACTGATACTGTTTATAGAGAGATAGAGAGAGAGAACTGATACTGTTTATAGAGAGATAGAGAGAGAGAACTGATACTGTTTATAGAGAGATGGAGAGAGAGAACTGAGAGATGGAGAGAAACTGACACTGTTTATAGAGAGATGGAGAGAGAGAACTGATACTGTTTATAGAGAGATAGAGAGAGAACTGATACTGTTTATAGAGAGATGGAGAGAGAGAACTGATACTGTTTATAGAGAGATGGAGAGAGATAGAACTGACACTGTTTATAGAGAGATGGAGAGAGAGAACTGATACTGTTTATAGAGAGATGGAGAGAGAACTGATACTGTTTATAGAGAGATGGAGAGAGAGAACACTGTTTATAGAGAGATGGAGAGAACTGATACTGTTTATAGAGAGATGGAGAGAGAGAACTGATACTGTTTATAGAGAGATGATAGAGAGAGAGAACTGACACTGTTTATAGAGAGATGGAGAGAGAGTTTATAGAGATGGAGAGAGAGAACACTGTTTATAGAGAGATGGAGAGAACTGATACTGTTTATAGAGAGATGGTTTATAGAGATGGAGAACTGATACTGTTTATAGAGAGATGGAGAGAGAGAACTGATACTGTTTATAGAGAGATGGAGAGAAGAACTGATACTGTTTATAGAGAGATGGAGAGAGAGAACTGATACTGTTTATAGAGAGATACTGTTTATAGAGAGATGGAGAGACTGATACTGTTTATAGAGAGATGGAGAGAGAACTGATAGAGATGGAGAGAGAGAACTGTTTATAGAGAGATGGAGAGAAGAACTGATACTGTTTATAGAGAGATGGAGAGAGATACTGTTTAGAGAGATGGAGAGAGAGAACTGATACTGTTTATAGAGAGATGGAGAGAGAACTGATACTGTTTATAGAGATAGAGAGATGAGAACTGATACTGTTTATAGAGAGATGGAGAGAGAACTGATACTGTTTATAGAGAGATGGAGAGAGAGAACTGATACTGTTTATAGAGAGATGGAGAGAGAGAACTGATACTGTTTATAGAGAGATGGAGAGAGAGAACTGATACTGTTTATAGAGAGATGGAGAGAGAGAACTGATACTGTTTATAGAGAGATGGAGAGAACTGATACTGTTTATAGAGAGATGGAGAGAACTGATACTGTTTATAGAGATGGAGAGAGAGAACTGATACTGTTTATAGAGAGATGAGAGAGAGACTGTTTATAGAACTGATACTGTTTATAGAGAGATGGAGAGAGAGAACTGTTTATACTGACACTTTTATAGAGAGATGGAGAGAGAGAGACTGATACTGTTTATAGAGAGATGGAGAGAGAGAACTGTTTATAGAGATGGAGAGAACTGTTTATAGAGAGATGGAGAGAGAACTGACACTGTTTATAGAGAGATGGAGAGAGAGAACTGATACTGTTTATAGAGAGATGGAGAGATGAGAACTGATAGAGAGATGGAGAGAAACTGTTTATAGAGAGATGAGAGAACTGATACTGTTTATAGAGAGATGGAGAGAGAGAACTGATACTGTTTATAGAGAGATGGAGAGAGAGAACTGATACTGTTTATAGAGAGAGAGGAGAGAACTGTTTATAGAGAGATAGAGAGATAGAGAGAGAAACTGTTTATAGAGAGATGGAGAGAACTGATACTGTTTATAGAGAGATGGAGAGAGAGAACTGATACTGTTTATAGAGAGATGGAGAGAACTGATACTGTTTATAGAGAGATGGAGAGAGAGAACTGATACTGTTTATAGAGATGGAGAGAGAGAACTGATACTGTTTATAGAGAGATGGAGAGAGAGAACTGATACTGTTTATAGAGAGATGGAGAGAGAGAACTGATACTGTTTATAGAGATGAGAGAGAGAACTGATACTGTTTATAGAGATGAGAACTGATACTGTTTATAGAGATGGAGGAGAGAACTGATACTGTTTATAGAGATGGAGAGAGAGAACTGATACTGTTTATAGAGAGATGGAGAGAGAGAACTGATACTGTTTATAGAGAGATGGAGAGTTTATAGAGAGATGGAGAGAGAGAACTGATACTGTTTATGAGAGAGATGGAGAGAGAACTGATACTGTTTATAGAGAGATGGAGAGAGAGAGATGGAGAGAGAGAACTGATACTGTTTATAGAGAGATGGAGAGAACTGATACTGTTTATAGAGAGATGGAGAGAAACTGTTTATAGAGATGGAGAGAGAACTGATACTGTTTATAGAGAGATGGAGAGAGAGAACTGATACTGTTTATAGAGAGATGGAGAGAACTGATACTGTTTATAGAGAGATGGAGAGAACTGATACTGTTTATAGAGAGATGGAGAGAGAGAACTGATACTGTTTATAGAGAGATGGAGAGAGAGAACTGATACTGTTTATAGAGATGGAGAGAGAGAACTGATACTGTTTATAGAGATGGAGAGAGAGAACTGTTTTTATAGAGAGATGGAGAGAGAGAACTGATACTGTTTATAGAGAGATGGAGAGAACTGAGTTTAAGATGGAGATGGAACTGATACTGTTTACTGATACTGTTTATAGAGATGGAGAGAGAGAACTGATACTGTTTATAGAGAGATGGAGAGAGAACTGATACTGTTTATAGAGAGATGGAGAGAACTGTTTTATAGAGAGATGGAGAGAGAGAACTGATACTGTTTATAGAGAGATGGAGAGAGAACTGATACTGTTTATAGAGAGATGGAGAGAGAGAACTGATACTGTTTATAGAGAGATGGAGAGAGAGAACTGATACTGTTTATAGAGAGATGGAGAGAGAGAACTGATACTGTTTATAGAGAGATGGAGAGAACTGATACTGTTTATAGAGATGGAGAGAGAGAACTGATACTGTTTATAGAGAGATGGAGAGAACTGACACTGTTTATAGAGAGATGGAGAGAGAGAACTGACACTGTTTATAGAGAGATGGAGAGAGAGAACTGACACTGTTTATAGAGATGGAGAGAGAGAACTGACACTGTTTATAGAGAGATGGAGAGAGAACTGACACTGTTTATAGAGAGATGGAGAGAACTGATACTGTTTATACTGTTTATAGAGAGATGGAGAGAGAGATACTGTTTATAGAGATGGAGAGAGAACTGTTTTTATAGAGAGATGGAGAGAGAGAGAGAACTGATACTGTTTATAGAGAGATGGAGAGAGAGAACTGATACTGTTTTATAGAGAGATGGAGAGAGAGAACTGACACTGTTTATAGAGATGGATGACACTGTTTATAGAGAGATGAGAGAGAGAACTGATACTGTTTATAGAGAGATGGAGAGAGAGAGAACTGATACTGTTTATAGAGAGATGGAGAGAGAGAACTGATACTGTTTATAGAGAGATGAGAGAGAGACTGTTTATAGAGAGATGGAGAGAGAGAACTGTTTATAGAGAGATGGAGAGAACTGATACTGTTTATAGAGAGATGGAGAGAGAACTGATACTGTTTATAGAGAGATGGAGAGAACTGACACTGTTTATAGAGAGATGGAGAGAGAACTGACACTGTTTATAGAGAGATGGAGAGAGAGAACTGATACTGTTTATAGAGAGAGAGAGAGAACTGACACTGTTTATAGAGAGAGAGAGAACTGATACTGTTTATAGAGAGATGGAGAGAGAGAACTGATACTGTTTATAGAGATGAGAGAGAGAACTGACACTGTTTATAGAGATGGAGAGAAGAACTGATACTGTTTATAGAGATGGAGAGAGAGAACTGATACTGTTTATAGAGAGATGGAGAGAACTGAGAACTGATACTGTTTATAGAGAGATGGAGAGAGAGAACTGATACTGTTTATAGAGAGATGGAGTTTATAGAGAGATGAGAGAGAGAACTGATACTGTTTATAGAGAGATGGAGAGAGAGAACTGATACTGTTTATAGAGATGGAGAGAAGAACTGACACTGTTTATAGAGAGATGGAGAGAGAGAACTGTTTATAGAGAGATGGAGAGAGAGAACTGTTTATAGAGAGATGGAGAGAAGAACTGACACTGTTTATAGAGAGATGGAGAGAGACTGACACTGTTTATAGAGAGATGGAGAGAGAGAACTGACACTGTTTATAGAGAGATGGAGAGAGAACTGACACTGTTTATAGAGAGATGGAGAGAGAACTGTTTATAGAGAGATGGAGAGAACTGATACTGTTTATAGAGAGATGGAGAGAGAACTGATACTGTTTATAGAGAGATGGAGAGAGAACTGAACTGATAGAGAGATGGAGAGAGAACTGTTTATAGAGAGATGGAGAGAACTGATACTGTTTATAGAGAGATGGAGAGAAGAACTGATACTGTTTATAGAGATGAGAGAGAGAACTGATACTGTTTATAGAGAGATGGAGAGAGAGATACTGTTTATAGAGAGATGGAGAGAGAGAACTGACACTGTTTATACTGTTTTATAGAGAGATGGAGAGAGAACTGATACTGTTTATAGAGATGGAGAGAGAGAACTGAGTTTATAGAGAGATGGAGAGAGAGAACTGACTGTTTATAGAGAGATGGAGAGAGAGAACTGACACTGTTTATAGAGATGGAGAGAGAGAACTGATAGAGAGATGAGAGAACTGATACTGTTTATAGAGAGATGGAGAGAGTTTATAGAGAACTGATACTGTTTATAGAGAGATGGAGAGAACTGACACTGTTTATAGAGAGATGGTTTATAGAGAGAGAACTGATACTGTTTATAGAGAGATGGAGAGAGAGAACTGACACTGTTTATAGAGAGATGGAGAGAACTGACACTGTTTATAGAGAGATGGAGAGAACTGACACTGTTTATAGAGAGATGGAGAGACTGTTTATAGAGAGATGGAGAGAACTGACACTGTTTATAGAGAGATGGAGAGAGAGAACTGTTTTATAGAGAGATGGAGAGAGAGAACTGACACTGTTTATAGAGAGATGGATGGTTTATAGAGATGGAGAACTGATACTGTTTATAGAGAGATGAGAGAGAAGAGAACTGACACTGTTTATAGAGAGATGGAGAGAGAGAACTGATACTGTTTATAGAGATGGAGAGAACTGGTTTATAGAGAGGAGAACTGACACTGTTTATAGAGAGATGGAGAGAGAGAACTGATACTGTTTATAGAGAGATGGAGAGAGAGAACTGATACTGTTTATAGAGATGGAGAGAGAGAACTGATACTGTTTATAGAGAGATGGAGAGAAACTGAACTGATGGACTGTTTATAGAGATGGAGAGAGAGAACTGATACTGTTTATAGAGAGATGGAGAGAGAGAACTGATACTGTTTATAGAGAGATGGTTTAGAGAGATGGAAGAACTGATACTGTTTATAGAGATGATGAGAGAGAACTGATACTGTTTATAGAGAGATGGAGAGAACTGATACTGTTTATAGAGAGATGGAGAGAGAACTGACACTGTTTATAGAGAGATGGAGAGAGAGAACTGTTTATAGAGATGGAGAGAAACTGACTGTTTATAGAGATGATGACACTGTTTATAGAGAGAGAGAAACTGACACTGTTTATAGAGAGATGGAGAGAGAACTGACACTGTTTATAGAGAGATGGAGAGAGAGAACTGATACTGTTTATAGAGATGATGACACTGTTTAGACACTGTTTATAGAGATGAGAACTGACACTGTTTATAGATGGAACTGAGATGGAGAGAGAGAACTGACACTGTTTATAGAGAGATGGAGAGAACTGACACTGTTTATAGAGAGATGGAGAGAGAGAACTGACACTGTTTATAGAGAGATGGAGAGAGAGAACTGATACTGTTTATAGAGAGATGGAGAGAGAGAACTGATACTGTTTATAGAGAGATGGAGAGAACTGATACTGTTTATAGAGAGATGGAGAGAGAGAACTGACTGTTTATAGAGATGGAGAGAACTGTTTATAGAGAGATGGAGAGAGATGAACTGACACTGTTTATAGAGAGATGAGATAGAGAGAACTGACACTGTTTATAGAGATGATGGAGAGAGAGAACTGACACTGTTTATAGAGAGATGGAGAGAGAGAACTGATACTGTTTATAGAGAGATGGAGAGAACTGACACTGTTTATAGAGAGATGGAGAGAGAGAACTGACACTGTTTATAGAGAGATGGAGAGAGAGAACTGACACTGTTTATAGAGAGATGGAGAGAAGAACTGATACTGTTTATAGAGAGATGGAGAGAGAGAACTGATACTGTTTATAGAGAGATGGAGAGAGAGAACTGATACTGTTTATAGAGAGATGGAGAGAACTGATACTGTTTATAGAGAGATGGAGAGAACTGATACTGTTTATAGAGAGATGGAGAGAGAGAACTGATACTGTTTATAGAGAGATGGAGAGAACTGATACTGTTTATAGAGAGATGGAGAGAGAACTGACACTGTTTATAGAGAGATGGAGAGAGAGAGAACTGACACTGTTTATAGAGAGATGGAGAGAGAGAACTGACACTGTTTATAGAGAGATGGAGAGAGAGAGAACTGACACTGTTTATAGAGAGATGGAGAGAACTGACACTGTTTATAGAGAGATGGAGAGAGAGAACTGATACTGTTTATAGAGAGATGGAGAGAGAGAACTGATACTGTTTATAGAGAGATGGAGAGAGAGAACTGATACTGTTTATAGAGAGATGACACTGTTTATAGAGAGAGAACTGACTGACTGTTTATAGAGAGATGGAGAGAGAACTGATACTGTTTATAGAGAGATGGTTTAGAGAGAGAGAACTGATACTGTTTATAGAGAGATGGAGAGAGAACTGACACTGTTTATAGAGAGATGGAGAGAACTGACACTGTTTATAGAGAGATGGAGAGAGAACTGATACTGTTATAGAGAGATGGAGAGAGAGAACTGAGATGGAGAGAGAGAACTGACACTGTTTATAGAGAGATGGAGAGAGAGAACTGATACTGTTTATAGAGAGATGGAGAGAGAGAACTGATACTGTTTATAGAGATGGAGAGAACTGATGGAGTTTATAGAGATGGAGAGAGAGAACTGATACTGTTTATAGAGAGATGGAGAGAGAGAATAGAGAGATGGAGAGAGAACTGATACTGTTTATAGAGAGATGGAGAGAGAGAACTGTTTATAGAGAGATGGAGAGAGAGAACTGATACTGTTTATAGAGAGATGGAGAGAGAGAACTGATACTGTTTATAGAGAGATGGAGAGAACTGATACTGTTTATAGAGAGATGGAGAGAGAGAACTGATACTGTTTATAGAGAGATGGAGAGAGAGAACTGATACTGTTTATAGAGAGATGGAGAGAGAGAACTGATACTGTTTATAGAGAGATGAGAGAGAGAACTGATACTGTTTATAGAGAGATGGAGAGAGAGAACTGTTTTATAGAGAGATAGAGAGAGAGAACTGATACTGTTTATAGAGAGATGGAGAGAGAACTGAACTGTTTATAGAGAGATGGAGAGAGAACTGATACTGTTTATAGAGAGATGACACTGTTTATAGAGAGAGAACTGACACTGTTTATAGAGAGATGGAGAGAGACTGATACTGTTTATAGAGATGAGAGAGAGAACTGATACTGTTTATAGAGAGATGGAGAGAGAACTGACACTGTTTATAGAGAGATAGAGAGAGAGAACTGATACTGTTTATAGAGAGATGGAGAGAGAACTGATACTGTTTATAGAGAGATGGAGAGAGAGAACTGACACTGTTTATAGAGAGATGAGAGAGAACTGATACTGTTTATAGAACTGACACTGTTTATAGAGAGATAGAGAGAGAGAACTGACACTGTTTATAGAGAGATGAGAGAGAGAACTGATACTGTTTATAGAGAGATGGAGAGAGAACTGATACTGTTTATAGAGATAGAGAGAGAGAACTGACACTGTTTATAGAGAGATGGAGAGAACTGACACTGTTTATAGAGAGATAGAGAGAGAACTGATACTGTTTATAGAGAGATGGAGAGAGAGAACTGACACTGTTTATAGAGAGATGAGTTTATAGAGAGATACTGATACTGTTTATAGAGATGGAGAGAGAGAACTGATACTGTTTATAGAGATAGAGAACTGATACTGTTTATAGAGAGATGGAGAGAGAGAACTGATACTGTTTATAGAGAGATAGAGAGAGAGAACTGACACTGTTTATAGAGAGATGGAGAGAACTGACACTGTTTATAGAGAGATAGGAGAGAGAGAACTGATACTGTTTATAGAGAGATGTTTATAGAGAGATGGAGAGAACTGACACTGTTTATAGAGAGATGGAGAGAGAGAACTGATACTGTTTATAGAGAGAGAGAGAACTGACACTGTTTATAGAGAGATGGAGAGAACTGACACTGTTTATAGAGAGATGGAGAGAGAGAACTGATACTGTTTATAGAGAGATGGAGAGAGAGAACTGACACTGTTTATAGAGAGATAGAGAGAGAGAACTGACACTGTTTATAGAGAGATGGAGAGAGAGAACTGATACTGTTTATAGAGAGATGGAGAGAGAGAACTGACACTGTT
>NW_025750185.1:0-5000 GCF_021184085.1 Oncorhynchus gorbuscha | reverse complement strand
TTGGCATGGGAAACATGTGATTACATTGCCAAAATGAAATAGATAATAAACAAAAGTGAAATAAGAGAAACATTAAAATAATCTATACATTTGAAATGTTATATTGTTTTCTATGTACAGTGTTGTAGCAATGTTGAAGTTTGAAAGAGAAAATAAATATGTGTTGTATTTACATTGTTGTTTGTCCCTCACTGGTTGTCATGACGACCCATCTTGCTGCTGTGATGTCACACTGTGGTATTTCACCTAACAGATATGGGAGTTTATCAATGTTTCGTTTCGTTTTTCAAATTCTTTATGTGGGTCTGTGTTTATTGTGGAAAGTTCAATCCGAAGATGAAGGCGGAGACTATTTCATGATATAATAGACTTTAATTACAAGCAGCTCCACGGGACAAATCTCACATGGAAGAAATGGTTGACATGTCCCGTGTATTGTGAAAGGTCATATTGTTTACGTGACAGTTCTTTCAATACATCAACCGTTCCGGGAAACACATTGGCCTTTCTGTTCGTGTGCAGACATACTGTACCAGGAGACTAGGAAAGGCAACACAATCCACGACCGAACATAATCCCTTTGAGAAGTTACAACAGCTCACCCCAAATTCTGCCAGCACAGTGAGATCTGTAGGAAATATCTGTCTCCAATGTGGTCATATAGTTGGCAGGAGGTTAGGAAGTGCAGCTCAGTTTTTGTGGGCAGTGAGCACATAGCCTGTCTTCTCTAGAGAGCCAGTTCTGTTTATGGCAATAGCTATGCTCTAGTATTTCAGCTGGAAAATCTATTAGCTGTGGGGGAAACGTTAGCGCGGGGGGGGGGGTCCACCCTTTATTGGGGGGGTTCCCCCCAATACAAAATATGTATAAGTACTGAAAATCTTGTTTCTGGTGACTTTTTAAAAGACAAAAATGCGTAATTCACTAATGAATTGGGAAGATGATTATAGTAAAGAGGAGAAGAGCCTTATTAAAATGCGTAATTCACTAATGAATTGGGAAGATGATTATAGTAAAGAGGAGAAGAGCCTTATTAAAATGCGTAATTCACTAATGAATTGGGAAGATGATTATAGTAAAGAGGAGAAGAGCCTTATTAAAATGCGTAATTCACTAATGAATTGGGAAGATGATTATAGTAAAGAGGAGAAGAGCCTTATTAAAATGCGTAATTCACTAATGAATTGGGAAGATGATTATAGTAAAGAGGAGAAGAGCCTTATTAAAATGCGTAATTCACTAATGAATTGGGAAGATGATTATAGTAAAGAGGAGAAGAGCCTTATTAAAATGCGTAATTCACTAATGAATTGGGAAGATGATTATAGTAAAGAGGAGAAGAGCCTTATTAAAATGCGTAATTCACTAATGAATTGGGAAGATGATTATAGTAAAGAGGAGAAGAGCCTTATTAAAATGCGTAATTCACTAATGAATTGGGAAGATGATTATAGTAAAGAGGAGAAGAGCCTTATTAAAATGCGTAATTCACTAATGAATTGGGAAGATGATTATAGTAAAGAGGAGAAGAGCCTTATTAAAATGCGTAATTCACTAATGAATTGGGAAGATGATTATAGTAAAGAGGAGAAGAGCCTTATTAAAATGCGTAATTCACTAATGAATTGGGAAGATGATTATAGTAAAGAGGAGAAGAGCCTTATTAAAATGCGTAATTCACTAATGAATTGGGAAGATGATTATAGTAAAGAGGAGAAGAGCCTTATTAAAATGCGTAATTCACTAATGAATTGGGAAGATGATTATAGTAAAGAGGAGAATAGCCTTATTAAAATGCGTAATTCACTAATGAATTGGGAAGATGATTATAGTAAAGAGGAGAAGAGCCTTATTAAAATGCGTAATTCACTAATGAATTGGGAAGATGATTATAGTAAAGAGGAGAAGAGCCTTATTAAAATGCGTAATTCACTAATGAATTGGGAAGATGATTATAGTAAAGAGGAGAAGAGCCTTATTAAAATGCGTAATTCACTAATGAATTGGGAAGATGATTATAGTAAAGAGGAGAAGAGCCTTATTAAAATGCGTAATTCACTAATGAATTGGGAAGATGATTATAGTAAAGAGGAGAAGAGCCTTATTAAAATGCGTAATTCACTAATGAATTGGGAAGATGATTATAGTAAAGAGGAGAAGAGCCTTATTAAAATGCGTAATTCACTAATGAATTGGGAAGATGATTATAGTAAAGAGGAGAAGAGCCTTATTAAAATGCGTAATTCACTAATGAATTGGGAAGATGATTATAGTAAAGAGGAGAAGAGCCTTATTAAAATGCGTAATTCACTAATGAATTGGGAAGATGATTATAGTAAAGAGGAGAAGAGCCTTATTAAAATGCGTAATTCACTAATGAATTGGGAAGATGATTATAGTAAAGAGGAGAAGAGCCTTATTAAAATGCGTAATTCACTAATGAATTGGGAAGATGATTATAGTAAAGAGGAGAAGAGCCTTATTAAAATGCGTAATTCACTAATGAATTGGGAAGATGATTATAGTAAAGAGGAGAAGAGCCTTATTAAAATGCGTAATTCACTAATGAATTGGGAAGATGATTATAGTAAAGAGGAGAAGAGCCTTATTAAAATGCGTAATTCACTAATGAATTGGGAAGATGATTATAGTAAAGAGGAGAAGAGCCTTATTAAAATGCGTAATTCACTAATGAATTGGGAAGATGATTATAGTAAAGAGGAGAAGAGCCTTATTAAAATGCGTAATTCACTAATGAATTGGGAAGATGATTATAGTAAAGAGGAGAAGAGCCTTATTAAAATGCGTAATTCACTAATGAATTGGGAAGATGATTATAGTAAAGAGGAGAAGAGCCTTTTAAGGTTGAATGCTGCAGCCTTCTAAAGAAACACAACCTTCTTTCTGGAATAAAAAAAAAGTTGATCTTGACAAAAAATTAATTTGACTGAAAATGAATTAGAACCCATTAATTAATGTTCATCACAAAGGGAGGACGTTGGAAATCTCTTCCCAGGTTCGTACCCTCGTTCTGAAAAACAAAAAACTCGTTCTGACATAGTTTACAGCCTTGGTCAGAGCACTTTATTCTCCTGGGCATTTTGGAAAAATATTTTATCGAGATGACCAGGGATGTTCTCTGTTTAGTGAGTCCTCCAGATCAGAGGCATTAGTGATGACCAGGGATGTTCTCTGTTTAGTGAGTCCTCCAGATCAGAGGCAGTAGGGATGACCAGGGATGTTCTCTGTTTAGTGAGTCCTCCAGATCAGAGGCAGTAGGGATGACCAGGGATGTTCTCTGTTTAGTGAGTCCTCCAGATCAGAGGCAGTAGGGACTACCAGGGGTGTTCTCTGTTTAGTAGTGAGTCCTACAGATTAGAGGCAGTAGGGATGACCAGGGATGTTCTCTGTTTAGTGAGTCCTCCAGATCAGAGACAGTAGGGATGACCAGGGATGTTCTCTGTTTAGTGAGTCCTCCAGATCAGAGGCAGTAGGGATGACCAGGGATGTTCTCTGTTTAGTAGTGAGTCCTACAGATTAGAGGCAGTAGGGATGACCAGGGATGTTCTCTGTTTAGTGAGTCCTCCAGATCAGAGGCAGTAGGGAGGACCAGGGATGTTCTCTGTTTAGTGAGTCCTCCAGATCAGAGGCAGTAGAGATGACCAGGGATGTTCTCTGTTTAGTGAGTCCTCCAGATCAGAGGCAGTAGGGATGACCAGGGATGTTCTCTGTTTAGTGAGTCCTCCAGATCAGAGGCAGTAGGGAGGACCAGGGATGTTCTCTGTTTAGTGAGTCCTCCAGATCAGAGGCAGTAGGGATGACCAGGGATGTTCTCTTGATAAGTGCATGAATTGAACCTGAATTGAAGTGCTGCTGTGATGGCACACTCTCTCTCTGTCTCTCTGTCGCTCTCTGTCTCTCTGTCTCTCTGTCTCTTTCTGTCTCTCTGTCTCTCTGTCTCTCTCTGTCTCTCTCTCTGTCTCTCTCTGTCTCTCTCTCTGTCTCTCTCTCTGTCTCTCTGTCTCTCTCTGTCTCTCTCTGTCTCTGTCTCTCTCTGTCTCTCTCTGTCTCTCTGTCTCTCTCTGTCTCTCTCTGTCTCTCTCTGTCTCTCTCTGTCTCTCTCTGTCTCTCTCTGTCTCTCTCGTTGTCTCTCGTTGTCTCTCGTTGTCTCTCGTTGTCTCTCGTTGTCTCTCGTTGTCTCTCGTTGTCTCTCGTTGTCTCTCGTTGTCTCTCGTTGTCTCTCGTTGTCTCTCGTTGTCTCTCTCTGTCTCTCTCTGTCTCTGTCTATCTCTGTCTCTCTTTGTCTCTCTCTCTCTGTCTCTCTCTCTCTGTCTCTCTCTTTGTCTCTCTCTGTCTCTCTCTGTCATACTGTCTCTCTCTCTGTCTCTCTCTCTGTGTCTCTCTCTTTGTCTCTGTCTCTCTCTGTCTTTCTCTGTCATACTGTGTCTCTCTCTCTCTCTCTCTCTCTCTCTCTCTCTCTCTCTCTCTCTCTCTCTCTCTCTCTCTCTCTCTCTCTCTCTCTCTCTCTGTCTCTCTCCGTCTCTCTCTGTGTCGTATATACATCTCTCTCATGCTCAGACAAATAGGTCTTAATTGCTTGATTAGGTTACCATGACCACCATTTCCAGTACTGAACATTTGAGTGTGTGTGTGTGTGTGTGTGTGTGTGTGTGTGTGTGTGTGTGTGTGTGTGTGTGTGTGTGTGTGTGTGTGTGTGTGTGTGTGTGTGTGTCTGTGTGTGTCTGTGTGTGTCTGTGTGTGTCTGTGTGTGTCTGTGAGTCTGAGTCTGTGTGTGTGTGTGTGTCAGTGTGTCTGTGAGTCTGAGTCTGTGTGTGTGTCAGTGTGTCAGTGTGTCAGTGAGTGAGTCAGTGAGTGAGTGAGTGAGTGAGTGTCCGTGTGTGTGAGTGTGTCAGTGTGTCAGTGAGTGAGTCAGTGAGTGAGTGAGTGAGTGAGTGTCCGTGTGTGTGAGTGTGTGTCCGTGTGTGTGTCAGTGTGCTTTA
>NW_025750184.1:0-20349 GCF_021184085.1 Oncorhynchus gorbuscha | reverse complement strand
AGCATCATTAAACAGTCTGCAAAGTCTGGGCAGTTGTCTCAGAAACTGTTACGGTAAGTTACCCTAAGGATGGAACTATAAAACGCTTATAGGATTTTCTCAGTCCGGGTACTACATTTGAAATAAAACTGCCCTTAAGGCCTGTGGGGGTCTTCCCAGTATGAGAGGAGTTGCTAGATTTATTGAATAAATCAAGTTTGAGTGAACCAAAGTATCTGACTAACTGTTGATGTTGAAGGAGCGTCCCATCCACTAGATTATACGTCCCAGTGGCAGAATCACCTGAAAGACGCACATCGCCATCTGCTGACTGGAGTTGGTATCGCAGTTGAGAAAATACTTTCAGACAAAAAGCTAAAACAGTTATTTGAAGAACCTTTTGTGGGAACCCCTATATGTTATTTGAAGAACCCCTTATCATGGTTCCTCAAAGAACCTTTGGGGTTCATTTTTTAACTCCCTGTCCACCTTCCCTCCATTATAAAAACATATTATAATAATATTGACAATATTGACTTAAATAATTAATTGTTTATTTAGTGGCACGACAAATGTGAATTAATATTTACAAAACAATTTACCCAACTTTTTTTTTTTTTACAAATGATGATGTAAAACAACATAAAAACAACAGTTAAAGTTTTTCTGACATTTTTGGGAAATTTAAGGGACATTTAAAAAAGAATACAGCCCAAGCGGAGCCCCAAGTCCCATGGAGACGTCCTCGAGGGCGTGGATGTTCTCCCCATCAAAGGCCAGCGGGATTTCACTCTCATGGTGAAATAGGTTTCCACCGATGTGCAGTAAAGGAGTGAAGAGCGGTGAAATCTGTGTCAACAAAAGTAAAAAAAAGATTCATATACATACAATTAACAAAGACAATAACAAATGTTCAGCTGTAGTTTTATATAAGCATGCACACCTATGTTTATGAAGAAACAGATGAATAAGCATACCATGTCACGGACATAAAGGCCACTCAGGCCCTCTTTGAAGAGGTTGGGCAAGAGCAGAATCGCTGCTGTGGTCTCCAGTCCTCGTAAAGCATTGATCTTACTACACTTGCTAATTTTATTACAAAATACATCAGAGAAAGGGAAGGAATAAGAGCAAATACCTCTTCTGTATTTTCCTTCAGGGACTGTCAAAATAGCAGGATGATGTCCTCCCCCCTGCCTCGTCTCTCTACCTCTGCTAGTCATTGAATTCTCTTTTTGTCTATATCCATTCCATGGACTTGATTAAGAATGTATGCACACATGACTGTAAGTCGCTTTGGATAAAAGCGTCTGCTAAATGGCATATATTATTATTATTATAAGTTCTGAAAAGATAATTAACGTGGACATGTAACGTTTCCAAAATGGGATAGTATTGTCCATGTAACGTTTCCAAAATGGGATAGTATTGTACATGTAACGTTATGCCCCCTTGTGAGTTAATAGTGTTGCTGGCTGTAGCAGGCTATATAAAGAGGAAGACCTCCATTGACGATTCAGCTCATTGCAACATCTCGCCTGGACAGGTCACCGTCCTTATGTAACAGTATAATTTTAAACCGTCCCCTCGCCCATACCCGGGCGTGAACCAGGGACCTTCTGCACATCAACAACAGTCACCCACGAAGCATCGTTACCCATTGCTCCACAAAAGCCATCAGCCCTTGCAGAGCAAGGGGAACTACTACTTCAAGGTCTCAGAGCAAGTGACGTAACTGATTGAAAAACTATTTAACACCGCTAATTTCTAAGCCAATTTTTCACATCCGTTACACTCACCCCCTTTTGACCTTCCTCCTTTTTCCGCAGCAACCAGTAATCCGGGTCACGGCACCAATGTAACAGTATAATTTTAAACCGTACCCTCGCCCATAACCGGTCGCGAACCAGGGACCTTCTGCACACATCAACAACAGTCACCCACGAACAATTAATAGCATCGTTGCCCATCGCTCCACAAAAGCCACGATATTGCAGAGCAAGGGGAACTACTACTTCAAGGTCTCAGAGCAAGTGAAATAACCGATTGAAACGCTATTTAAAAACACCGCTAACTAAGCTAGCTTTCACATCCGTTACACTTACTTAGTTAGTCAACGTTTGCTCGTTCATTATCACAAAACTGAGAACTGCTCCAGATTGGAAACTTACGTTAAACTGAATGTAAAGCCATGTTGGCTTTATGGAAAGATATACAATATATGGGAACAAATATAGTTGAGGGAAATAATCCAAACCTTGTTGTGCCTAGTTAGGAACATAACGTTATCTAGCTAGATAACGGTACTGTTCTTGCTCATACAACACCGACGGTCAAACCCGGCTTTCTAATATTTACGGTAATTAACAATAGTAACATTACAGAAGATATTAACAGAAAACCATTTTTTTTATTTTACCTTAAAGTCAGTTAAGAACAATTTCTTATTTTCAATGACGGCCTAGGAACAGTGGGTTAACTGCCTGTTCAGCTCGGGGGTTTGAACTTGCAACCTTCCGGTTACTAGTCCAACGCTCTAACCACTAGGCTACGCTGCCGCCCCATATGTTTGCATCAGAATAAACTGTCATCCATTTTAGTATAAAACAATTATCAAATTAACCTGAAATATTACTCAAAGTCCCCCTCTGGTGGCGAAGAAGTATAATACACCTAAACTAACAAAGCTGTTGTTCATGAGTTTATAAAACATGTACTTTATACATTTGTCATAAATGACCTGCATTGATGAGACACACAGTGTGGATGAATGATCAGTAGTCGACAGGGTAAAAATAGCACTCCTAAAATAAGATGCATTTTCCAGTTAGATCTTTACCAATGGAAAACGTTGAAAGAGGGCATCTTTAGCATAAAACCCACATGGAAAACAGAGATTTGGTAATATAAAGAGAGGCTGACTTGACATAAATAAATTAATAAATATGTGATAATTCAAAAACATATCTGTTTGTGCTTATAGGTAACCAGATCTTCAATACAACTAAGTTACTAAGTCTTTAACCACACTGTGTTGTTACACTGGTGAGTAAAAACTCAGATGCTTCCTACACTTTAACTTGTTGTCTGAAGAAAATAATCTACATTTTACTCAACTGCGTTACCCACTCCAGTCAGCAGATGGCGGTCTGGGAATTTATGGTTATGCTGTTGGTGTGACGTATAATGTAGTGGACGGAACTCTTCTTTCAACAGCAGCAACAGTTAGTCAGACACCTCGGTAGCTTGCTAGACAAAATAGCCGAAACAATACATTACTTTAGAGGCTTTAGTGTATATTAGCCACTGTGTTTTAAACCCACTTCTATCGTCTAGTTAGTTATCCGATTTAATTTCATATTTACGGTGTTGTTATTATTCAGCTAGCGGGCTGGTTAAGTTAGCATTAGCCTAGCTAGCTAACATCTCCGACCATGCGGTCACTAAGCTACTCTCCTTCTAATGAAGAGAAGGATATCACAGTAAATCAAGAAGTAGAGAGTGGGGCCGTTACTGTGAAAGAAGAGGAGGACGCGTTCAGAGTGAAAGACGAGGAAGATATCACAGTAAATCAAGAAGTAGGGAGTGGGGCCGTTACTGTGAAAGAAGAGGAGGACGTCACAGTAAAAGGAGAGGAGGATGCAGTTTATGGCGTGAAAGAGGAGGGGGAGGAGATGACTGTTACATCGAAAAAGGAGGAGGAAGAAGAGAAGGAACCTGGATATCTGGGCCCGGTTTCCCAAACGCATCTTAAGGCATCCAATGGTTCAAACGAAGAATTTAGCCATAAGATGGTTTTGAGAAACCGTTCCCTGATTAACACTAGTAAGTACTGTCTTAACAACAGAGGCACAAACTCTGCAGTTGAATTGATGTTTGGTGTTAAGGGGGAAATCTGCAATTGCTACATCCATATTGTGACTTTTAAATGATTTATTTACAGCCATTGATTCTTGAAGAATATAACACATGCCTCATGAGTTGAGTTCAACTGTTGTGACCCATCAGAACCCCAAATAAGCTTTTTTTACTATAATGTTTAGAAACAATGTAAATCAACACTGTATAGCAGTTAAGAACAAATTCTTATTTTCAATAACAGACTAGGAACAGTGGGTTAATTGACAAATTTGTACCATGTCAGCTCTGGGATATGAACTTGCAACCTTCCGGTTACTAGTCCAACGCTCTAACCACTAGGCTACCCTGCCGCCTCAACATGGTTAAAACTATAATGTTGATATCATGGATGGTCAGTCCTTGCATCCATAGGTCTGTCTGTAGTTACATTTCTCCAACCCCATAATCTTTTATTACCAAAATAGTGGTGGAATGACAGATTTGTTATTGTTTGAACTGCAAATTGCTGGGTTGTGTGTTTTTTTTTTTAAACAGCAACAAAATGGCTGCCCAGAGACTTGGTTAACAGCTGAGGGATGGGGGAAGGAGAAGTGTAACCACTCTCAAATTCATAGAGAACGATATTGAAGAAACCTTAACCCAACACCTAGCGACCTCGTCAAGAAGTTCAGACATCTTGGCGTAACAGTTTTAAGGTGTTGATTTGACAGTCGCTGGACCCAGGTTTGAGTTCAGCTCAGGGCCTCTCCCTGAATTCACTACACTATGAATACAAGGACTGGCCATCCATGAGGTCATATTGATAATTTAACCAGTTTTCTAGGCTATATAGTATATTCTAGAATTCATCCATGATGTCATAATGATAGTTTAACCAGGTTTCTAGGATGTACAGTGGGGCAAAAAAGTATTTAGTCAGCCACCAATTGTGCAAGTTCTCCCACTTAAAAAGATGAGAGGCCTGTAATTTTCATCATAGGTACACTTAAACTATGACAGACAAAATGAGAAAAAAATCCAGAAAATCACATTGTAGGATTTTTATGAATTAATTTGCAAATTATGGTGGATATGTATCTCCCTCATTTTTCAGATTAAAAGCCTGAAACAATGCCTAAAGACTGACCACATGTAGAAGAAGCCATAGAGATTGTGACCTGGGTCCTAAGTCTTTGTATGGTGGATAGGCTTTCAATGGAAAACAGCCTTTCAAAATAATAGTACTTCCTGGATGGATTTTCCTCAGGTTTTCGCCTGTCATATCAGTTCTGTTATACTCACAGACATTATTTTAACAGTTTTGGAAACTTTATATTTTCTATCCAAATCTACTAATTATATGCATATCCTTGCTTCTCGGCCTGAGTAGCAGGTAGTTTAATTTAGGCACGCTTTTGATCCAAAATTCTGAATGCTGTCCCCTACCCTAGTGAAGTGAAGCATTCTGTTTAATTAAATAATTAAGACACACAAATTACTCGACGTCATAACTAGAGGGAGCCGCTCGTCAACACAACCTGACCGGAGGGAGCCGCTCGTCAACACAACCTGACCGGAGGGAGCCGCTCGTCAACACAACCTGACCGGAGGGAGCCGCTCGTCAACACAACCTGACCGGAGGGAGCCGCTCGTCAACACAACCTGACCGGAGGGGGCCGCTCGTCAACACAACCTGACCGGAGGGGGCCGCTCGTCAACACACCGGAGGGGGCCTGAACACAACCTGACCGGAGGGGGCCGCTCGTCAACACAACCTGACCGGAGGGGGCCGCTCGTCAACACAACCTGACCGGAGGGGGCCGCTCGTCAACACAACCTGACCGGAGGGGGCCGCTCGTCAACACAACCTGACCGGAGGGGGCCGCTCGTCAACACAACCTGACCGGAGGGGCCGCTCGTCAACACAACCTGACCGGAGGGGCTACAGATCAGCACAACCTGACCGGGAGGGGCCCCTCAACACAACCTGACTAGGAGGGATGCTTTGTAAATTCTGCCGTTCTGCTCCTGAAGTTTGCAGTAATAGACTACAGATAGATAGACTAGTAATAGACTACAGATAGATAGACTAGTAATAGACTAGTAGACTACAGATAGATAGACTAGTAATAGACTAGTAGACTACAGATAGATAGACTAGTAATAGACTAATAGACTACAGGTAGATAGACTAGTAATAGACTACAGATAGATAGACTAGTAATAGACTAGTAGACTACAGGTAGATAGACTAGTAATAGACTACAGATAGATAGACTAGTAATAGACTAATAGACTACAGATAGTTAGACTAGTAATAGACTAGTAGACTACAGATAGATAGACTAGTAATAGACTACAGATAGATAGACTAGTAATAGACTACAGATAGATAGACTAGTAATAGACTAGTAATAGACTACAGATAGATAGACTAGTAATAGACTACAGATAGATAGACTAGTAATAGACTAATAGACTACAGGTAGATAGACTAGTAATAGACTACAGGTAGATAGACTAGTAATAGACTAATAGACTACAGATAGATAGACTAGTAATAGACTAATAGACTACAGATAGATAGACTAGTAATAGACTTACAGGTAGATAGACTAGTAATAGACTAATAGACTACAGGTAGATAGACTAGTAATAGACTAATAGACTACAGGTAGATAGACTAGTAGACTAAGATAGACTACAGATACAGAGATAGACTAGTAATAGACTACAGATAGATAGACTAGTAATAGACTAGTAGACTACAGATAGATAGACTAGTAATAGACTAGTAGACTACAGATAGATAGACTAGTAATAGACTAATAGACTACAGATAGATAGACTAGTAATAGACTAATAGACTACAGGTAGATAGACTAGTAATAGACTACAGACTACAGAGATAGACTAGTAATAGACTAATAGACTACAGGATAGATAGACTAGTAATAGATAGACTACAGACTAGATAGATAGACTAGTAGACTACAGGTAGATAGACTAGTAATAGACTACAGATAGATAGACTAGTAATAGACTAGTAGACTACAGATAGATAGACTAGTAGACTACAGATAGATAGACTAGTAATAGACTAGTAGACTACAGGTAGATAGACTAGTAATAGACTACAGATAGATAGACTAGTAGACTACAGGTAGATAGACTAGTAATAGACTACAGATAGATAGACTAGTTATAGACTAGTAGACTACAGATAGATAGACTAGTAGACTACAGATAGATAGACTAGTAATAGACTAGTAGACTACAGATAGATAGACTAGTAATAGACTACAGATAGATAGACTAGTAATAGACTAGTAGACTACAGGTAGATAGACTAGTAATAGACTAGTAGACTACAGGTAGATAGACTAGTAATAGACTAATAGACTACAGATAGATAGACTAGTAGACTACAGGTAGATAGACTAGTAATAGACTAATAGACTACAGGTAGATAGACTAGTAATAGACTAATAGACTACAGGTAGATAGACTAGTAATAGACTACAGGTAGATAGACTAGTAATAGACTAGTAGACTACAGATAGATAGACTAGTAATAGACTACAGGTAGATAGACTAGTAATAGACTACAGATAGATAGACTAGTAATAGACTACAGATAGATAGACTAGTAATAGACTACAGATAGATAGACTAGTAATAGACTACAGATAGATAGACTAGTAATAGACTACAGATAGATAGACTAGTAATAGACTAATAGACTACAGATAGATAGACTAGTAATAGACTACAGGTAGATAGACTAGTAATAGACTAGTAGACTACAGGTAGATAGACTAGTAATAGACTAGTAGACTACAGGTAGATAGACTAGTAATAGACTAATAGACTACAGGTAGATAGACTAGTAATAGACTAATAGACTACAGGTAGATAGACTAGTAATAGACTACAGGTAGATAGACTAGTAGACTACAGATAGATAGACTAGTAATAGACTAGTAGACTACAGATAGATAGACTAGTAATAGACTACAGATAGACTAGTAATAGACTAATAGACTACAGGTAGATAGACTAGTAATAGACTACAGATAGATAGACTAGTAATAGACTAGTAGACTACAGATAGATAGACTAGTAATAGACTAATAGACTACAGATAGATAGACTAGTAATAGACTAATAGACTACAGATAGATAGACTAGTAATAGACTACAGATAGATAGACTAGTAATAGACTAGTAGACCACAGGTAGATAGACTAGTAATAGACTACAGGTAGATAGACTAGTAATAGACTACAGATAGATAGACTAGTAGACTACAGATAGATAGACTAGTAACTACAGACTAGATAGACTACAGATAGATAGACTAGTAATAGACTACAGATAGACTAGTAATAGACTACAGATAGACTAGTAATAGACTAATAGACTACAGGTAGATAGACTAGTAATAGACTACAGATAGATAGACTAGTAATAGACTAGTAGACTACAGATAGATAGACTAGTAATAGACTAATAGACTACAGATAGATAGACTAGTAATAGACTAATAGACTACAGGTAGATAGACTAGTAATAGACTACAGATAGATAGACTAGTAATAGACTAGTAGACTACAGGTAGATAGACTAGTAATAGACTAGTAGACTACAGATAGATAGACTAGTAATAGACTAGTAGACTACAGGTAGATAGACTAGTAATAGACTAGTAGACTACAGATAGATAGACTAGTAATAGACTAGTAGACTACAGATAGATAGACTAGTAATAGACTAATAGACTACAGGTAGATAGACTAGTAATAGACTAGTAGACTACAGATAGATAGACTAGTAATAGACTAGTAGACTACAGATAGATAGACTAGTAATAGACTAATAGACTACAGGTAGATAGACTAGTAATAGACTAGTAGACTACAGGTAGATAGACTAGTAATAGACTAATAGACTACAGGTAGATAGACTAGTAATAGACTAATAGACTACAGATAGATAGACTAGTAATAGACTACAGATAGATAGACTAGTAATAGACTAGTAGACTACAGGTAGATAGACTAGTAATAGACTAATAGACTACAGATAGATAGACTAGTAATAGACTACAGATAGATAGACTAGTAATAGACTAGTAGACTACAGGTAGATAGACTAGTAATAGACTAATAGACTACAGGTAGATAGACTAGTAATAGACTAATAGACTACAGATAGATAGACTAGTAATAGACTAATAGACTACAGGTAGATAGACTAGTAATAGACTAATAGACTACAGGTAGATAGACTAGTAATAGACTACAGATAGATAGACTAGTAATAGACTAATAGACTACAGGTAGATAGACTAGTAATAGACTAATAGACTACAGGTAGATAGACTAGTAATAGACTAATAGACTACAGGTAGATAGACTAGTAATAGACTACAGGTAGATAGACTAGTAATAGACTACAGATAGATAGACTAGTAATAGACTAATAGACTACAGGTAGATAGACTAGTAATAGACTACAGGTAGATAGACTAGTAATAGACTACAGGATAGACTAGAATAGACTAGATAGATAGACTAATAGACTACAGGTAGATAGACTAGTAATAGACTACAGGTAGATAGACTAGTAATAGACTACAGGATAGATAGACTAGTAATAGACTACAGGTAGATAGACTAGTAATAGACTACAGGTAGATAGACTAGTAATAGACTACAGGTAGATAGACTAGTAATAGACTAATAGACAGGTAGATAGACTAGTAATAGACTAATAGACAGGTAGATAGACTAGTAATAGACTACAGGTAGATAGACTAGTAATAGACTACAGATAGATAGACTAGTAATAGACTACAGATAGATAGACTAGTAATAGACTACAGATAGATAGACTAGTAATAGACTAATAGACTACAGATAGATAGACTAGTAATAGACTACAGGTAGATAGACTAGTAATAGACTAGTAGACTACAGATAGATAGACTAGTAATAGACTAATAGACTACAGGTAGATAGACTAGTAATAGACTAATAGACTACAGATAGATAGATAGAATAGACTAGTAATAGACTAATAGACTAGTAGACAGGTAGATAGACTAGTAATAGACTACAGGTAGATAGACTAGTAATAGACTACAGATAGATAGACTAGTAGACTACAGATAGATAGACTAGTAATAGACTAGTAGACTACAGATAGATAGACTAGTAATAGACTACAGATAGACTAGTAATAGACTAATAGACTACAGGTAGATAGACTAGTAATAGACTAGTAATAGACTAGTAGACTACAGATAGATAGACTAGTAATAGACTAATAGACTACAGATAGATAGACTAGTAATAGACTAATAGACTACAGGTAGATAGACTAGTAATAGACTACAGATAGATAGACTAGTAATAGACTAGTAGACTACAGGTAGATAGACTAGTAATAGACTAGTAGACTACAGATAGATAGACTAGTAATAGACTAGTAGACTACAGGTAGATAGACTAGTAATAGACTAGTAGACTACAGATAGATAGACTAGTAATAGACTAATAGACTACAGGTAGATAGACTAGTAATAGACTAGTAGACTACAGGTAGATAGACTAGTAATAGACTAATAGACTACAGGTAGATAGACTAGTAATAGACTAATAGACTACAGATAGATAGACTAGTAATAGACTACAGATAGATAGACTAGTAATAGACTAGTAGACTACAGGTAGATAGACTAGTAATAGACTAATAGACTACAGATAGATAGACTAGTAATAGACTACAGATAGATAGACTAGTAATAGACTAGTAGACTACAGGTAGATAGACTAGTAATAGACTAATAGACTACAGGTAGATAGACTAGTAATAGACTAATAGACTACAGATAGATAGACTAGTAATAGACTAATAGACTACAGGTAGATAGACTAGTAATAGACTAATAGACTACAGGTAGATAGACTAGTAATAGACTAATAGACTACAGGTAGATAGACTAGTAATAGACTACAGGTAGATAGACTAGTAATAGACTACAGATAGATAGACTAGTAATAGACTAATAGACTACAGGTAGATAGACTAGTAATAGACTACAGGTAGATAGACTAGTAATAGACTACAGGTAGATAGACTAGTAATAGACTAATAGACTGGTTATGTGTGCACACATTCACGTATGGAGTGGTCCCGGATCGAACCCACTACCCTGGCGTTACAGTAGATAGACTAGTAATAGACTACAGGTAGATAGACTAGTAATAGACTACAGGTAGATAGACTAGTAATAGACTACAGGTAGATAGACTAGTAATAGACTACAGGTAGATAGACTAGTAATAGACTACAGGTAGATAGACTAGTAATAGACTACAGGTAGATAGACTAGTAATAGACTACAGGTAGATAGACTAGTAATAGACTACAGGTAGATAGACTAGTAATAGACTACAGGTAGATAGACTAGTAATAGACTACAGGTAGATAGACTAGTAATAGACTACAGGTAGATAGACTAGTAATAGACTACAGGTAGATAGACTAGTAATAGACTACAGGTAGATAGACTAGTAATAGACTACAGGTAGATAGACTAGTAATAGACTAATAGACTACAGGTAGATAGACTAGTAATAGACTACAGATAGATAGACTAGTAATAGACTAATAGACTACAGGTAGATAGACTAGTAATAGACTAATAGACTACAGGTAGATAGACTAGTAATAGACTAATAGACTAAGGTAGATAGACTAGTAATAGACTACAGGGATAGATAGAATAGACTAATAGACTACAGGTAGATAGACTAGTAATAGACTAATAGACTACAGGTAGATAGAACTAGTAATAGACTAAGAGACTAGACAGTAGATAGACTAGTAATAGACTACAGGTAGATAGACTAGTAATAGACTAATAGACTAGTAATAGACTACAGGTAGATAGACTAGTAATAGACTAATAGACTACAGGTAGATAGACTAGTAATAGACTAATAGACTACAGGTAGATAGACTAGTAATAGACTACAGGTAGATAGACTAGTAATAGACTACAGATAGATAGACTAGTAATAGACTACAGATAGATAGACTAGTAATAGACTACAGATAGATAGACTAGTAGACTACAGATAGATAGACTAGTAATAGACTACAGGTAGATAGACTAGTAATAGACTAATAGAATACAGGTAGATAGACTAGTAATAGATAGATAGACTAGTAATAGACTACAGATAGATAGACTAGTAGACTACAGATAGATAGACTAGTAATAGACTACAGGTAGATAGACTAGTAATAGACTAATAGAATACAGGTAGATAGACTAGTAATAGACTAATAGACTACAGATAGATAGACTAGTAATAGACTAGTAGACTACAGGTAGATAGACTAGTAATAGACTACAGATAGATAGACTAGTAATAGACTACACCAGCTGTATGCAACCTTTTCCAGTTGGAGTGCAAATGTATCTGACCATTTCTACCAATCTGTGTGCCAGTTATGATTTTCATATGCACATTTTCGTGGAACAGTTTCATTTAATTTATAATAGTATCTCAAAATTATTGTCTGTGATTAATCTACATTCTATCTAAATCTAAATGAAAATTATAAATATCTAAAAGTAACTTTTATTGCCATTGCCAACTATTTAAAAAAAAAGCCTACATAAAGCCAACAAATAAAAACATTGCTTTCTGCAGGTAGAAAATATCCTGATTAAAATAAATATCCAAGAAATCACATTGCCTGCAAATGGCCTGTCTCCAACAAACTTGAAACATTGTATCAACTATCAACTGGGTCAGGAAACTCATATAGCAAGCTTGCACCATTGTATACAATATTCTAGGCCCTCAGTTTCCTGCTCCAGTGAGTTCTGGACAGACACAGTAGGTGTAGGCTATTTGTGAAAAGGATAAGAAGTAATCAGGTTTTTTATGACATTTCCACTGGATCAGAGCATTACATTTTTCCCTTTTATGCCGAGTGGTTATCGAAAGGGCGAGAGCTAGAAATATTTTACAAAAATACTTTGAGGAACTATTGTCATTTGCAATTGATTCTGATTAGACTTTGTTTACTTGCTGTTTGAGGTGAATAAAGCATTACTTTGAGAAGCTCCACAACTCATTAGTGTTGGTGCGTGAAGACAATCAGAAATACTATCAGACATCCCCAAATGGGCACATTTATAGGCCTACATTTGTGTGCAGGCCAGATAGATTAATCCTACTTCTAAATGGGTAATCAGGTGTGCGTCCTTACTCAACATTGACAGGAGTGTTTCAAATGAAAGACAATGAATAAATTGACAAAACTGACACATCTTGTAGGGTCAGGTCTGGGTGGTCTGCCAGGGGACGTTTCATTTAGTATCCGTTTGGGTCGGCTGGGGAATGATTTTATTTCCCCATAGTATGTTGTACCGAAGTTGACCGACTGAAAGGCAGTGCAACTTTGATTATAATTACACTTCCCTGAAGGAGGGAATCGAGGTTGAACACCTGTTTGTCCCCACCCTTTCCTGGGTTGATGTAGAGCGGCATTACATTTTAAGGAATAAATCCAAGCCTCACTCATCACCTGTAGAAGGCGGGGCTTCCAGCGAGGCGTGGATTTAATAGTATGTTGTACCTAGTTTCCCTCCTTCAGGGAACAGTAGTTATAGTCATAACCTTATTCTTGTCATATGATGAACATCAACTTAAATAAGGGATCTTGCTGTCAGACAGTTGTTTTGTATTCTGAAATGCACTCGAACTTTGTATCATTTAGTGGCTCCTTATGTTACGCTGGGAAAACAGTTTTCATGGGCACAGAAATACTAAATAGTTTGAGTTTGCTAGATCCAATGGTTTTTAACTGAGTCATTTTGTAATCCAAGATGGCGTAGCATTAAGACGTGTTTGTTGTAAATGGTATGTTTTTTTCATCTTTTTTGTATATATAGCAATATATTTCAATCCTTTTAATTTTTAAATTAACTATACCTTCCGGCAACCCGCCTCACCCAATATGATATGGATCTGCTGTTTTTGTTAGACCTTATAGCTAGAACCTCCATCAGATGCTAGCCATCAGAACATAGAACATCGCCTGTCGTATCGGTTCTGTTATACTCAGACATTATTTTAACAGTTTTGGAAAATTTAAAGTGTTTTCTATCCAAATCTACCAAGTTTACTTTCATCCGGAGGTGAAAATAGTGCCCCCTACTCTAGTGAGGTTAACACCCCGGCCGTCCTACAATCCAAGCTAGATGCCCTCAATCTCACACACATTTCCAAGGAACCCACCAGTAACAACCCAAAATCTGTAGACAAAATCACTTCTGCAAGCAGGCCTTTCTAATGACCTGGCCCGGGTATCCTGGAAGGATATTGACCTCATCCCTTCAGTAGGGGATGCCTGATTGTTCATTAATTGTAATTTCCTCACCACCTTAAATAAGCATGCCCCTTTAAAAAAATGTACAACTAGGAACAGATATAGCCCTTGGTTCACTCCAGACCAGACTGCTCTCGACCAGCACAAATACATCCTGTGGCCTACTGCACTAGCGTCGAATAGTCCCCGCGATATGCAACTTTATTAGAGAAGTCAGAAACCAATACACACAGTCAGTTAGGAAAGCAAAGGCTAGCTTTTTTAAACAGAAATTTGCATCCTGTAGCTCTAACTCCAAAAAGTTTTGTGACACTGTAAAGTCCATTGAGAATAAGAGCACCTCCTCCCAGCTGCCCAATGCAATGAGGCTAAGAAACACTGTCACCACCGATAAATCCACGATAATCGAGAATTTCAATAAGCATTTCTCTACGGCTGGCCATGCTTTCCTCCTGGCTACCCCAACCAACAGCTCCGCACCCCCCGCAGCTACTTGCCCAAGCCTCCCCAGCTTCTCCTTCACCCAAATCCAGATAGCTGATGTTCTGAAAGAGCTGCAAATCCTGTTCCCGTACAAATCAGCTGGGCTAGACAATCTGGACCCTCTTTCTAAAATTATCTGCCGCCATTGTTGCAACCCCTATTACTAGTCTGTTCAACCTCTCTTCCACAGTCATCCCCCTCTTCAAAGGGGGTGATACTCTTGACCCAAACTGTTACATCCATCCTGTCCTGCCTTTTCTAAAGTCTTCGAAAGCCAAGTTAACAAACAGATCACTGACCATTTCGAATCCCACCGTACCTTCTCCGCAGTGCAATCCGGTTTCCGAGCTGGTCACAGGTGCACCTCATCCACGCTCAAGGTACTAAACAATATAATTTCCGCCATCGATAAAAGACAGTACTGTGCAGCCGTCTTCATCAACCTGGCCTGTTGTCCGGACCTCTGGCAGTCTTTATGGAGTTACCACAGGGTTCAATTCTCGGGCCGACTCTGTATATATCAACGATGTCGCTCTTGCTGCGGGTGATTCCTTGATCCACCTCTAGTCAGATGACACCATTCTGTATACATCTGGCCCTTCTTTGGACAATGTGTTAACAAACCTCCAAACAAGCTTCAATGCCATACAACACTCCTTCTGTGGCCTCCAACTGCTTTTAAACGCAAGTTAAACTAAATGCATGCTCTTCAACCGATCGCTGCCCGCAACCGCCCGCCCGACTAGCATCACTACTCTGGACAGTTCTGACTTAGAATATGTGGACAACTACTAATACCTAGGTATCTGGTTAGACTGTAAACTCTCCTTCCAGACTCCTATTAAGCATCTACAATTTGCTTCCTATTTCGAAACAAAGCCTCCTTCACTCACGCTGCCAAACATACCCTCGTAAAACTGACTATCCTACCTATCCTTAACTTCGGCGATATCATTTACAAAATAGCCTCCAACACTCTACTCAGACTGCATCCAGTTTGCTATCACATATTTGTCGCCAAACCCGCTGGCTCCAGGTCATCTATAAGTCTTTGCTAGGCCGCCTTAACTCGGCTCACTGGTCACCATAGCAACACCCACCCATAGCACGCGCTCCAGCAGGTAGTACAGGAATTATATCTCACTGGTCTACCTGGTTAAATAAAGGTGAAATAAAAAATTAAATCGTAACTTTATTGACAACACCCAAATGGATACTGTCATTAACGCGGTTCTTCAATAATTACACATAATTCATAATACTGCAGCAAACATTATATTAAGCAGGACATTCAAATGAGCCTTAAATGTATAATCCAAAGTAGTGTGAAATGCTCTCATAAGCAACCTGGAAATGGAGTTTACTCCCCTGAGTTTTCCCCCATTCATATTCAGAATACATTGTGAAAAACTAAAATCTTTGCTCACCATTTTTGTTCCAGGCAGATATAGTACATCCGTAACTATCGGTTTCCTCATTAGCAGGGAGGAGTTTCTGCAGTCACATTGCCCTCGTGCTGCAATTTTAGCAAACACAGAAGGGGGCCTTGGAGAACAAAAGTCGTCTGGCACACTGTTTAGAGTTTCAACAACATGAATATCCTATTTCTAGCCTACAATCATCGATGTTACTACTAATGTGAAAACAAGACAAAATAGGACTATTCTTGCTAATTTTAAGACAATTGTCAAATCATGTTAACATTCATTACAGACGTCAATTGCTGTACAACACATATGTCAGAGTCAAGGCCCGCGGGCCACATCCGGCCCGCGAGAAGGTTTTTTACGGCCCCTGGGATGATCTTGATTTGTTATTAGAACCGGCCCGCAGACCGCAGCAAGCCGGCAGCCCGCAGATCTTTTACACGCACCAATACTACATTTCCCACAATGCAACGGTGACGCACCGAGCAGTAGGCTGCTTCATTTCAATATTTATTGGCACAGCAGTTGTCAGCATCACAGTAAAATTAACTTTCAGATACCCATCAAAAATGGCAAAACGGAAGGTGGACACTGAGAACCAGGGGTTTCAAACAAGGTGGGAGTCGGAGTATTTGTTCACGGAGGTAGCTGGAAAACCTGTGTGTCTTCTGTGTGGAGAAAGTGTGGCGGTACTGAAAGAGTATAATCTGAGACGACATTATGAAACGAAACACGCGGACAAAAACAAGAATATGGACATGGAACAAAGGCTACAAAAGGCAGAGGAATTAAAACGAGGCCTCAAATCTCGACAGGCTCTGTTCAAAAAAGCCAAATCACAAGGCCAGGCTGCTGTCAAGGCCAGTTTTATTTTGGCAGAAGAGATCGCTAAATCAGCCCGGCCATTTACGGAGGGGGATTTCATCAAAAACTGCATGATTAAAGTTTGTGACGAAGTTTGCCCAGAAAAAAGGCAACTCTTTTTAAATGTGAGTCTGAGCAGAAACACCATTGCCGAGAGAGTAGACCAGTTGTCCATCAATCTAAAAGAGCAGCTTGTGAAAAAGGGAAAAGATTTCATTGCATATTCCTTGGCTGTGGATGAGAGCACCGACATTTCTGACATTGCCCAGTTGTCAATTTTCATCCGCGGAGTGGACTCCAGCCTAAGCGTGACAGAGGAGTTTTTGGCTTTACGTCCTATGCATGGCACAACTACGGGGCATGATTTGTATGAAGAGGTGTCAAGATGTGTAAATGAGATGGAGCTGCCTTGGGAAAAACTCGTGGGTTTGACAACCGACGGAGCACCTGCGATGTGTGGACACAGGAGCGGACTGGTGGCAAAGATACGGGAAAAGATGCAAGAGGAAAACGCGACAGGTGAGCTGACAGCTTATCATTGTATCATACACCAGGAAGCGTTGTGCGGTAAAGCCTTGAAAATGGAGCATGTAATGAGCATCATCACGCGCACAGTTAACTTTATCAGAGCCAAAGGTTTGAATCACCGCCAGTTCAAGGCATTTCTGACGGAGTTAGAAACGGAGCATGGTGATTTGCCTTATCACACAGAGGTGCGATGGCTAAGCCAGGGAAAGGTGCTTCAAAGATGTTTCGAGCTTCGTGAGGAGATTTGTCTGTTCTTGGACAGCAAAGGGAAAGACACAACACAACTCCGAGACGAAATGTTTCTGTGTGAAATGGCTTTTCTGTGTGACATTACGAGTCATCTGAATGCAATGAACTTGCAGCTGCAGGGTCGGGATCGTGTCATCTCTGATATGTACAGTACAGTGAAGGCATTTAAAACCAAACTGACTCTGTGGGAGACGCAGATGCGGAAAGAAAATTTGAGCCACTTTCCCAGCTGCCAGACCATGAAAGAGAAGCTCTCTACCAGTGCGTTCCCGAGCGCACAGTTGGCTGATAAAATAGGTATGCTTGCCGCTGACTTTCGACGCCGATTTGCTGACTTTGAAGCACAAAAAGCAGGTTGGAACTGCTCGGTAACCCATTTGCTGTTGACGTGGAAAGCTCACCACCAAACCTCCAAATGGAGTTGATTGACCTCCAATGCAATGATGCACTGAGGGCAAAATATGCGGCAGTGGGTGCTGCGGAGTTCGCCCGTTTCCTCCCCGACACAATGCCCCAGCTGCGCATCCAGGCTGCTCAAACGTTGTCTATGTTTGGCAGCACATACCTGTGTGAACAACTGTTTTCTTTGATGAACTTGAACAAAACATCACACAGAAGTCGACTTACTGCTGAACACCTCCACTCAATTCTGAGGATTTCCTCAGCTCAGAGCCTTACCCCGAACATTGATGAACTTGTGGAAAAGATGGGACACCACCAAGTATCACCCTCAACCTCAAACAAGTGAACATTACTGTGCAATCACATATTTAGAGTTTTTACTCAGTTCAAGTTTAAAAGTTAAAGTTTAATATTTGTTTTCACTGCATGTTACTTCTCCTTAAACAAAGTGTTGTTTTTGATTAATAGATTTTTGCACTTTATTTTATTGTATTTCAATCCAATTATATTTTAAAAATATTTCAGTTGAGTGGATGATAGAAAATTGCTATTATTGTTTTTTTCTTTGAAGTAAATTTAGCCCACTTTTGCTAAAATAGAAAATATAGGCTACTGATGGTGCCTTGAATACCGGTTTCTTTCATTTAATGTTCATGTTATGGGGATTTTTATATAAAGGAAATTTGTCTTTTGTGTCTGTTGAAAATTAAAGATTACTGACAGAGCCATAAGAAAATATTGCTTTATTTATCTGATCATATTGGAATATATTTGTTAGGTTTTCAGTAGGTTCAATTAGGTTCACTAGACTATATGCGTCATTTAAAAAAATTCAATGAACATTCGAACAGTCCGGCCCTCGGCTTGTAGCTAAATTTTTTATTTGGCCCTCCGTCCATTTGACTTTGACACCCCTGCTGTACAACATCATAGCTACGCTGTTGGAATCACCTTTTACAGTGGACTTTTAATCATCTGTCTGACTTTGTTGTTCACACAGGAGAGATACGGGACTATCGTGGATCCTCTGGGGAGCCTCAACAACCTCATGATGCTGAAGAGGGAGAGAAGGGTCTCTCCAGATCAGAACACCTCAATAAACACCTGCAGAGACCCACAGTGAAGAGAACTCACTGCTGCTCTGACTGTGGGAAGAGATTCACCTCATCAGGCATTACAATCCATCAGAGAATACACACAGGAGAGAAACCTTCCAGCTGTGGTCAATGTGGGAAGAGTTTTTGTCGATCTGGAGAGCTGACAGTGCACCAGAGAACACACACAGGAGAGAAACCTTACAGCTGTGGTCAATGTGGGAAGAGTTTTACAACATCTGGCTCTCTGACTCAACACCTGAGAACACACACAGGAGAGAAACCCTATAGCTGTGATCAATGTGGGAAGAGGTTTGGTCGATCTTGCCAGCTGACAGTTCACCAGAGAATACACACAGGAGAGAAACCCTATAGCTGTGATCAATGTGGGAAGAGGTTTGGTCAATCTGGAGAGCTGACAGTTCACCAGAGAACACACACAGGAGAGAAACCATATAGCTGTGATCAATGTGGGAAGAGTTTTGTTCAATCTGGCCTGCTGACAGTGCACCAGAGAACACACACAGGAGAGAAACCTTACAGCTGTGGTCAATGTGGGAAGAGTTTTTGTCGATCTAGAGTGCTGACAGTGCACCAGAGAACACACACAGGAGAGAAACCTTACAGCTGTGATCAATGTGGGAAGAGGTTTGGTCGATCTTGCCATCTGACTCTACACCAGAGAATACACACAGGAGAGAAACCATATAGCTGTGATCAATGTGGGAAGAGGTTTGGTCGATCTTGCCATCTGACACTACACCAGAGAATACACACAGGAGAGAAACCATATAGCTGTGATCAATGTGGGAAGAGTTTTGGTCGATCTGGAGAGCTGACAGTTCACCAGAGAACACACACAGGAGAGAAACCATATAGCTGTGATCAATGTGGGAAGAGTTTTGTTCAATCTGGCCTGCTGACACGACACCAGAGAACACACACAGGAGAGAAACCTTTCAGCTGTGATCAATGTGGGAAGAGATTTAGTCGATCTGGAGATCTGACAGTTCACCAGAGAACACACACAGGAGAGAAACCCTATAGCTGTGATCATTGTGGGAAGA
>NW_025750183.1:0-20353 GCF_021184085.1 Oncorhynchus gorbuscha | reverse complement strand
TTATAAAGATGAGCAGAAATAAATACTGAGCTACATTGTATCCTCAAAATGTTTTATTTGTATTATTGTATAATAATGAAATTGATCAGAGAAAGATATTTTGTTTAACAAGTAATTTTTTTCTCTCAAAAGGTAGGGGTCATAAATATCGACACACCTGTTTTCAATACCTCACCTTTTTATTTTATTTTTCGTTTTATTTTACCTTTATTTAACTAGGCAAGTCAGTTAATTTGTAAGTCGCTCTGGATAAGAGCGTCTGCTAAATGACTTAAATGTAAATGTAAGAACAAATTATTATTCTTACACCTTGCGAGGATAACGCCACTGAGCTTTTTTTCTAGAATGTTTCATGAGTTGGACACATTAGGAGGGATCTTAGACCACAGATACATGTTTCATGAGTTGGACACATTAGGAGGGATCTTAGACCACAGATACATGTTTCATGAGTTGGACACATTAGGAGGGATCTTAGACCACAGATACATGTTTCATGAGTTGGACACATTAGGAGGGATCTTAGACCACAGATACATGTTTCATGAGTTGGACACATTAGGAGGGATCTTAGACCACGGATACATGTTTCATGAGTTGGACACATTAGGAGGGATCTTAGACCACAGATACATGTTTCATGAGTTGGACACATTAGGAGGGATCTTAGACCACAGATACATGTTTCATGAGTTGGACACATTAGGAGGGATCTTAGACCACAGATACATGTTTCATGAGTTGGACACATTAGGAGGGATCTTAGACCACACAGATACATGTTTCATGAGTTGGACACATTAGGAGGGATCTTAGACCACACAGATACATGTTTCATGAGTTGGACACATTAGGAGGGATCTTAGACCACACAGATACATGTTACATAAGTTGGACACATTAGGAGGGATCTTAGACCACAGATACATGTTTCATGAGTTGGAGGACACATTAGGAGGGATCTTAGACCACAGATACATGTTTCATGAGTTGGACACATTAGGAGGGATCTTAGACCACACAGATACATGTTTCATGAGTTGGACACATTAGGAGGGATCTTAGACCACAGATACATGTTTCATTGGCACACACCACTGGGTGGACGTGGCCTTTATTAGATCCTTTATAGATCTGTGTTGTGTAGTCCACTCCCATGACCAGGCTAGATCTGTGTTGTGTAGTCCACTCCCATGACCAGGCTAGATCTGTGTTGTGTAGTCCACTCCCATGACCAGGCTAGATCTGTGTTGTGTAGTCCACTCCCATGACCAGTATCCTCATCTGACCAAAGCACCGGTTCCAATGCAACATTGAACTCACCACTGGGTGGACGTGGCTTGTATTCTCAGACACACTGAACTCACCACTGGGTGGTAATAACAGACGTTATTCTCATCTGACCAAAGCACCGGTTCCAATGCAACATTCATAATCTACATTTATCGATGGCCATCTCACTGAAATCCTGTGGTTTGAATGGAGGAGGGCAGTCCACAAGCACAGACAAAGGATATGAAGGATCTGAATGGAGGAGGGCAGTCCACAAGCACAGACAAAGGATATGAAGGATCTGAATGGAGGAGGGCAGTCCACAAGCACAGACAAAGGATATGAAGGATCTGAATGGAGGAGGGCAGTCCACAAGCACAGACAAAGGATATGAAGGATCTGAATGGAGGAGGGCAGTCCACAAGCACAGACAAAGGATATGAAGGATCTGTATGGAGGAGGGCAGTCCACAAGCACAGACAAAGGATATGAAGGATCTGAATGGAGGAGGGCAGTCCACAAGCACAGACAAAGGATATGAAGGATCTGAATGGAGGAGGGCAGTCCACAAGCACAGACAAAGGATATGAAGGATCTGAATGGAGGAGGGCAGTCCACAAGCACAGACAAAGGATATGAAGGATCTGTATGGGTTCTGTATGGAGGAATGGTCTAAGACGTACCTTTGAGAATGATCTATTAAATCATATAATTTCAATTGTATGGAGGTCTAAGATCTGTAAGGGTTCTGTATGGAGGTCTAAGATCTGTAAGGGTTCTGTATGGAGGCCTTGTCTAAGATCTGTAAGGGTTCTGTATGGAGGTATAAGATCTGTAAGGGTTCTGTATGGAGGTATAAGATCTGTAAGGGTTCTGTATGGAGGTCTAAGATCTGTAAGGGTTCTGTATGGAGGTCTAAGATCTGTAAGGGTTCTGTATGGAGGCCTTGTCTAAGATCTGTAAGGGTTCTGTATGGAGGTATAAGATCTGTAAGGGTTCTGTATGGAGGTATAAGATCTGTAAGGGTTCTGTATGGAGGTCTAAGATCTGTAAGGGTTCTGTATGGAGGTCTAAGATCTGTAAGGGTTCTGTATGGAGGTCTAAGATCTGTAAGGGTTCTGTATGGAGGTCTAAGATCTGTAAGGGTTCTGTATGGAGGCCTTGTCTAAGATCTGTAAGGGTTCTGTATGGAGGTCTAAGATCTGTAAGGGTTCTGTATGGAGGTCTAAGATCTGTAAGGGTTCTGTATGGAGGTCTAAGATCTGTAAGGGTTCTGTATGGAGGTCTAAGATCTGTAAGGGTTCTGTATGGAGGTCTAAGATCTGTAAGGGTTCTGTATGGAGGTCTAAGAGCGTCTGCTAAATGACTTAAATGTAAATGTAATGTAAATGTCTAAGATCTGTAAGGGTTCTGTATGGAGGTATAAGATCTGTAAGGGTTCTGTATGGAGGTCTAAGATCTGTAAGGGTTCTGTATGGAGGTCTAAGATCTGTAAGGGTTCTGTATGGAGGTCTAAGATCTGTAAGGGTTCTGTATGGAGGTATAAGATCTGTAAGGGTTCTGTATGGAGGTCTAAGATCTGTAAGGGTTCTGTATGGAGGTATAAGATCTGTAAGGGTTCTGTATGGAGGTCTAAGATCTGTAAGGGTTCTGTATGGAGGTCTAAGATCTGTAAGGGTTCTGTATGGAGGCCTTGTCTAAGATCTGTAAGGGTTCTGTATGGAGGTATAAGATCTGTAAGGGTTCTGTATGGAGGTCTAAGATCTGTAAGGGTTCTGTATGGAGGTCTAAGATCTGTAAGGGTTCTGTATGGAGGTCTAGATCTGCTAAATGACTTAAATGTAAATGTAATGTAAATGTCTAAGATCTGTAAGGGTTCTGTATGGAGGTATAAGATCTGTAAGGGTTCTGTATGGAGGTCTAAGATCTGTAAGGGTTCTGTATGGATGTCTAAGATCTGTAAGGGTTCTGTATGGAGGTATAAGATCTGTAAGGGTTCTGTATGGAGGAATGGTCTAAGACGTACCTTTGAGAATGATGTATTAAATCATATAATTTCAATTGTATGGAGGTCTAAGATCTGTAAGGGTTCTGTATGGAGGTCTAAGATCTGTAAGGGTTCTGTATGGAGGCCTTGTCTAAGATCTGTAAGGGTTCTGTATGGAGGTATAAGATCTGTAAGGGTTCTGTATGGAGGTATAAGATCTGTAAGGGTTCTGTATGGAGGTCTAAGATCTGTAAGGGTTCTGTATGGAGGTCTAAGATCTGTAAGGGTTCTGTATGGAGGCCTTGTCTAAGATCTGTAAGGGTTCTGTATGGAGGTCTAAGATCTGTAAGGGTTCTGTATGGAGGCCTTGTCTAAGATCTGTAAGGGTTCTGTATGGAGGTATAAGATCTGTAAGGGTTCTGTATGGAGGTCTAAGATCTGTAAGGGTTCTGTATGGAGGTCTAAGATCTGTAAGGGTTCTGTATGGAGGTCTAAGATCTGTAAGGGTTCTGTATGGAGGTCTAAGATCTGTAAGGGTTCTGTATGGAGGCCTTGTCTAAGATCTGTAAGGGTTCTGTATGGAGGTCTAAGATCTGTAAGGGTTCTGTATGGAGGTCTAAGATCTGTAAGGGTTCTGTATGGAGGCCTTGTCTAAGATCTGTAAGGGTTCTGTATGGAGGTATAAGATCTGTAAGGGTTCTGTATGGAGGTCTAAGATCTGTAAGGGTTCTGTATGGAGGTATAAGATCTGTAAGGGTTCTGTATGGAGGTCTAAGATCTTTAAGGGTTCTGTATGGAGGTCTAAGATCTGTAAGGGTTCTGTATGGAGGTCTAAGAGCGTCTGCTAAATGACTTAAATGTAAATGTAATGTAAATGTCTAAGATCTGTAAGGGTTCTGTATGGAGGTATAAGATCTGTAAGGGTTCTGTATGGAGGTCTAAGATCTGTAAGGGTTCTGTATGGAGGTCTAAGATCTGTAAGGGTTCTGTATGGAGGTCTAAGATCTGTAAGGGTTCTGTATGGAGGTATAAGATCTGTAAGGGTTCTGTATGGAGGTCTAAGATCTGTAAGGGTTCTGTATGGAGGTATAAGATCTGTAAGGGTTCTGTATGGAGGTCTAAGATCTGTAAGGGTTCTGTATGGAGGTCTAAGATCTGTAAGGGTTCTGTATGGAGGTCTAAGATCTCTAAGGGTTCTGTATGGAGGTATAAGATCTGTAAGGGTTCTGTATGGAGGTATAAGATCTGTAAGGGTTCTGTATGGAGGTATAAGATCTGTAAGGGTTCTGTATGGAGGTCTAAGATCTGTAAGGGTTCTGTATGGAGGTATAAGATCTGTAAGGGTTCTGTATGGAGGTCTAAGATCTGTAAGGGTTCTGTATGGAGGTCTAAGATCTGTAAGGGTTCTGTATGGATGTCTAAGATCTGTAAGGGTTCTGTATGGAGGTATAAGATCTGTAAGGGTTCTGTATGGAGGTATAAGATCTGTAAGGGTTCTGTATGGAGGTATAAGATCTGTAAGGGTTCTGTATGGAGGTCTAAGATCTGTAAGGGTTCTGTATGGAGGTCTAAGATCTGTAAGGGTTCTGTATGGAGGTCTAAGATCCCTCCAAATGTGTTCTCCAACTCATGAAACGTGATGAAAAGGCTCAGTGCTGTTTTCCTCACCAGGCACTGAAAGGTATTAAAACAGGGTTGTCAATAACTTTGACCCTGACCATTTTGAGATGTGTTTTGTATTACATATTAAACAGAACATCTTCCTATTACCAATTGTATTATTATAAAATAATATAATGTCCCTATTTTTTGTGTGCATACAATACAGCTCAGTATTTCAATTATACAGTAATTTCTGCTCGTCTTTATCGAGGGTGTCAGTCATTTCTGCTCGTCTTTATCGAGGGTGTCAGTCATTTCTGCTCGTCTTTATCGAAGGTGTCAGTCATTTCTGCTCGTCTTTATCGAGGGTGTCAGTCATTTCTGCTTGTCTTTATCGAGGGTGTCAGTAGTTTCTGCTCGTCTTTATCGAGGGTGTCAGTAGTTTCTGCTCGTCTTTATCGAGGGTGTCAGTAGTTTCTGCTCGTCTTTATCGAGGGTGTCAGTAGTTTCTGCTCGTCTTTATCGAGGGTGTCAGTAGTTTGTGCTCGTCTTTATCGAGGGTGTCAGTCATTTCTGCTCGTCTTTATCGAAGGTGTCAGTCATTTCTGCTCGTCTTTATCGAGGGTGTCAGTAGTTTGTGCTCGTCTTTATCGAGGGTGTCAGTAGTTTCTGCTCGTCTTTATCGAGGGTGTCAGTAGTTTCTGCTAGTCTTTATCGAGGGTGTCAGTAGTTTCTGCTCGTCTTTATCGAGGGTGTCAGTAGTTTGTGCTCGTCTTTATCGAGGGTGTCAGTCATTTCTGCTCGTCTTTATCGAAGGTGTCAGTCATTTCTGCTCGGCTTTATCGAGGGTGTCAGTAGTTTGTGCTCGTCTTTATCGAGGGTGTCAGTAGTTTCTGCTCGTCTTTATCAAGGGTGTCAGTAGTTTCTGCTCGTCTTTATCGAGGGTGTCAGTAGTTTCTGCTCGTCTTTATCGAGGGTGTCAGTCATTTCTGCTCGTCTTTATCGAGGGTGTCAGTAGTTTGTGCTCGTCTTTATCGAGGGTGTCAGTCATTTCTGCTCGTCTTTATCGAGGGTGTCAGTAGTTTCTGCTCGTCTTTATCGAGGGTGTCAGTAGTTTCTGCTCGTCTTTATCGAGGGTGTCAGTAGTTTCTGCTCGTCTTTATCGAGGGTGTCAGTAGTTTCTGCTCGTCTTTATCGAGGGTGTCAGTAGTTTCTGCTCGTCTTTATCGAGGGTGTCAGTAGTTTCGGACGCCGCTTTATATTTCTGTGTGCATCGACGTACATGCCGATTTCTCGCAGGACAATAATTGTTAGATCAAATTGTTAGATCAAATGTTCTGATAGCCAGTGTATCCCAGCAGACAGTCAGAGGGTCAGTACTCTGGAATGGGACGGTTGGTGGTCTACTGTGGGATGGATCCAGTTCACTGAATGGTCTTTCTGTCCAGCTAATGACGTTATGCCCATAGAGCTCTGTTTAAGAAGATAGGCTAATGAACCACAATGCAATAGCTGGATAGAGAACTACTTGTGTCGTATGTTGAACTATCTCAATCTCTATTGCAAATTTGATTTTTGTCTCAATGAGGTAAACCTGAATGAATAAAGGTTAACAAAACACAATGTAGAAAAACTCTTCTTCTTCTTCTCCTTCTTCTTCTCCTTCTTCTTCTTCTCCTAATCCGTCTTCTCCTTCTTCTTCTCCTAATCCGTCTTCTCCTTCTTCTTCTCCTAATCCTTCTTCTCCTTCTTCTAATCATTTTTCTCCTTCTCCTAACCCTTCTCCTCCTTCTTCTTCTTCTTCTTCTAATCCGTCTTCTCCTTCTTCTTCTTCTTCTAATCCGTCTTCTCCTTCTTCTTCTTCTAATCCTTCTCCTTCTTCTTCTTCTTCTTCTTCTTCTTCTTCTTCTTCTTCTTCTTCTAATCCTTCTCCTTCTTCTTCTTCTTCTTCTAATCCTTCTCCTCGTTCTTCTTCATCTTCTTCTTCTCCTAATCCGTCTTCACCTTCTTCTTCTTCTCCTAATCCTTCTTCTTCTTCTCCTAATCCTTCTTCTTCTTCTTCTCCTAATCCTTTTTCTCCTTCTTCTCCTTCTTCCTCCTCTTCTTCCCTCCAGAGTGCGTTTCCTGCTGGGTGGTCGCCAAGGAGAGTTTAAGTTCCTGCCCCCGCCGGGCTACGCTCCGTGTTTCGAGGCTGTGCTACCCAGGGAGAAGCTGAGAGTGGAACACAGCCAGGAGTACAAGGAGGACCACAGTGAGACCAGGGATCTACTGGGTCCCACTATCACCCTGTCCCAGGCTGCCTTCACCCCTACACCTGTTGACACCAGCCAGGTGGGTAAAGAATACCCTTTACTATACTGTGTCATGATGGGTGTCAACTCTACTTTAACTAGTCAACAACTAACAGGGGTTAAGGTCAATTGACTAGCCTCTCTTGCCTCAGTAGTTTGCCCAGATCTACTTTAACTAGTCAACAACTAACAGGGGTTAAGGTCAATTGACTAGCCTCCCTTGCCTCAGTAGTTTGCCCAGATCTACTTTAACTAGTCAACAACTAACAGGGGTTAAGGTCAATTGACTAGCCTCCCTTGCCTCAGTAGTTAGCCCAGATCTACTTTAACTAGTCAACAACTAACAGGGGTTAAGGTCAATTGACTAGCCTCCCTTGCCTCAGTAGTTTGCCCAGATCTAATTTAACTAGTCAACAACTAACAGGGGTTAAGGTCAATTGACTAGCCTCCCTTGCCTCAGTAGTTAGCCCAGATCAACACTAGTTATACCAAAGTGAGGTCCCAGAACAACAACCTCTGTCCCCATGCACTGTGTGGGTAATGCTTGTGGCCAACGGCATGGACTTCCTGTGTAATGCTTGTGGCCAACGGCATGGACTTCCTGTGTAATGCTTGTGGCCAACGGCATGGACTTCCTGTGTAATGCTTGTGGCCAACGGCATGGACTTCCTGTGTAATGCTTGTGGCCAACGGCATGGACTTCCTGTGTAATGCTTGTGGCCAACGGCATGGACTTCCTGTGTAATGCTTGTGGCCAACGGCATGGACTTCCTGTGTAATGCTTGTGGCCAACGGCATGGACTTCCTGTGTAATGCTTGTGGCCAACGGCATGTACTTCCTGTGTAATGCTTGTGGCCAACGGCATGGACTTCCTGTGTAATGCTTGTGGCCAACGGCATGGACTTCCTGTGTAATGCTTGTGGCCAACGGCATGGACTCCCTGTGTAATGCTTGTGGCCAACGGCATGGACTCCCTGTGTAATGCTTGTGGCCAACGGCATGGACTTCCTGTGTAATGCTTGTGGCCAACGGCATGGACTTCCTGTGTAATGCTTGTGGCCAACGGCATGGACTTCCTGTGTAATGCTTGTGGCCAACGGCATGGACTTCCTGTGTAATGCTTGTGGCCAACGGCATGGACTTCCTGTGTAATGCTTGTGGCCAACGGCATGGACTTCCTGTGTAATGCTTGTGGCCAACGGCATGGACTTCCTGTGTAATGCTTGTGGCCAACGGCATGGACTTCCTGTGTAATGCTTGTGGCCAACGGCATGGACTCCCTGTGTAATGCTTGTGGCCAACGGCATGGACTCCCTGTGTAATGCTTGTGGCCAACGGCATGGACTCCTGTGTAATGCTTGTGGCCAGCGGCATGGACTTCCTGTGTAATGCTTGTGGCCAACGGCATGGACTTCCTGTGTAATGCTTGTGGCCAACGGCATGGACTTCCTGTGTAATGCTTGTGGCCAACGGCATGGACTTCCTGTGTAATGCTTGTGGCCAACGGCATGGACTTCCTGTGTAATGCTTGTGGCCAACGGCATGGACTTCCTGTGTAATGCTTGTGGCCAACGGCATGGACTTCCTGTTTCAGGTTGTTCTGCCTCCTCACCTGGAGAGGATCAGGGAGAAGCTGGCCGAGAACATCCATGAGCTGTGGGTGATGAATAAGATTGACCTGGGCTGGACCTACGGAGCTGTGAGTACACACGTGCGCGCTAATGATGCGCGGGTCAGCTGTTTGTTCACCCGCACCTCCTGAAATGACTAATAACCCATCCACAATGGTTTAGAACTGCGTAAAACTTGCTCTAAAACTGAAACATTTTGGGGGGGGGGAATTGCAGGAAATAAACTTTAAAATGTTAATTTTAAAGGGTTAGACTGCCCTGTAGGGGGTTAGACTGCCCTGTAGGGGTTAGACTGCCCTGTAGGGGTTAGACTGCCCTGTAGGGGGTTAGACTGCCCTGTAGGGAGTTAGACTGCCCTGTAGGGGTTAGACTGCCCTGTAGGGGTTAGACTGCCCTGTAGGGGTTAGACTGCCCTGTAGGGGGTTAAACTGCCCTGTAGGGGTTAGACTACCCTGTAGGGGGTAGACTTCCCTGTAGGGGTTAGACTGCCCTGTAGGGGTTAGACTGCCCTGTAGGGGTTAGACTGCCCTGTAGGGGTTAGACTGCCCTGTAGGGGGTAGACTTCCCTGTAGGGGATTAGACTTCCCTGTAGGGGATTAGACTGCCCTGTAGGGGTTAGACTGCCCTGTAGGGGGTAGACTTCCCTGTAGGGGGTTAGACTGCCCTGTAGGGGTTAGACTGCCCTGTAGGGGTTAGACTGCCCTGTAGGGGTTAGACTGCCCTGTAGGGGGTAGACTTCCCTGTAGGGGGTTAGACTGCCCTGTAGGGGTTAGACTGCCCTGTAGGGGTTAGACTGCCCTGTAGGGTTGTAGGGGTTAGACTGCCCTGTAGGGGGTTAGACTGCCCTGTAGGGGGTAGACTGCCCTGTAGGGGGTTAGACTGCCCTGTAGGGGGTTAGACTGCCCTGTAGGGGGTAGACTGCCCTGTAGGGGGTTAGACTGCCCTGTAGGGGGTTAGACTGCCCTGGAGTCCTGGAGCTACGTTGGTTATCCTCTACCACTGACAGTCAACATGTCCCTGTCGATTTAGACATTTCCCTCCACTAAACAGAAACAGTTCCTGTGTGGGATACTGCCAGCCTCTCAGGGCCTCTCTTACCCCCAGCAGGTAGTTGAGGATTCAGATAATGGTGTTGTGTTGCAGGTTAGGGACAACAACAGATAATGGTGTTGTGTTCCAGGTTCGTGACAACAACAGATAATGCTGTTCTGTTCCAGGTTCGGGACATCAACAGATAATGCTGTTGTGTTCCAGGTTCGTGACAACAACAGATAATGCTGTTGTGTTCCAGGTACGAGACAACAACAGATAATGGTGTTGTGTTGCAGGTACGGGACGATAACAAGCGGCAGCATCCTTGTCTGGTGGAGTTCTCCAAGCTGCCTGAGCAGGAGAGGAGCTACAACCTACAGATGTCTCTGGAGACTCTCAAGTAAGTTTCCACCCTGGATACTGTTGCTGCTCGGTATAATCCCTAGTTACCACCCTGGATACTGTTGCTGCTGGGTACAATCCCTAGTTACCACCCTGGATACTGTTCCTGATGGGTACAATCCCTAGTTACCACCCTGGATACTGTTCCTGTTGGGTACAATCCCTAGTTACCACCCTGGATACTGTTCCTGCTGGGTACAATCCCTAGTTACCACCCTGGATACTGTTCCTGCTGGGTACAATCCCTAGTTACCACCCTGGATACTGTTCCTGCTGGGTACAATCCCTAGTTACCACCCTGGATACTGTTCCTGCTGGGTACAATCCCTAGTTACCACCCTGGATACTGTTCCTGCTGGGTACAATCCCTAGTTACCACCCTGGATACTGTTGCTGCTGGGTACAATCCCTAGTTACCACCCTGGATACTGTTGCTGCTGGGTACAATCCCTAGTTACCACCCTGGATACTGTTGCTGCTGGGTACAATCCCTAGTTACCACCCTGGATACTGTTCCTGCTGGGTACAATCCCTAGTTACCACCCTGGATACTGTTGCTGCTGGGTACAATCCCTAGTTACCACCCTGGATACTGTTGCTGCTGGGTACAATCCCTAGTTACCACCCTGGATACTGTTGCTGCTGGGTACTGTTGCTGCTGGGTACAATCCCTAGTTATCACCTGGATACTGTTCCTGCTGGGTACAATCCCTAGTTACCACCCTGGATACTGTTCCTGTTGGGTATTTACATTTACATTTAAGTCATTTAGCAGACGCTCTTATCCAGAGCGACTTACAAATTGGTACAATCCCTAGTTACCACCCTGGATACTGTTCCTGCTGGGTACAATCCCTAGTTATCACCTGGATACTGTTCCTGCTGGGTACAATCCCTAGTTACCACCCTGGATACTGTTCCTGCTGGGTACAATCCCTAGTTATCACCCTGGATACTGTTCCTGTTGGGTACAATCCCTAGTTACCACCCTGGATACTGTTCCTGCTGGGTACAATCCCTAGTTACCACCCTGGATACTGTTCCTGCTGGGTACAATCCCTAGTTATCACCCTGGATACTGTTCCTGTTGGGTACAATCCCTAGTTACCACCCTGGATACTGTTCCTGTTGGGTACAATCCCTAGTTGAAACTATCCAGACTGTTCCTGTTGGGTACAATCCCTAGTTGAAACTATCCAGACTGTTCCTGTTGGGTACAATCCCTAGTTACCACCCTGGATACTGTTCCTGCTGGGTACAATCCCGAGTTGAAACTATCCAGACTGTTCCTGTTGGGTACAATCCCTAGTTACCACCCTGCATACTGTTCCTGTTGGGTATAATCCCTAGTTACCACCCTGGATACTGTTCCTGCTGGGTACAATCCCTAGTTGAAACTATCCAGACTGTTCCTGTTGGGTACAATCCCTAGTTACCACCCTGGATACTGTTCCTGTTGGGTATAATCCCTAGTTGAAACTATCCAGACTGTTCCTGTTGAGTATAATCCCTAGTTACCACCCTGGATACTGTTCCTGCTGGGTACAATCCCGAGTTGAAACTATCCAGACTGTTCCTGCTGGGTACAATCCCTAGTTACCACCCTACATACTGTTCCTGCTGGGTACAATCCCGAGTTGAAACTATCCAGACTGTTCCTGTTGGGTACAATCCCTAGTTGAAACTATCCAGACTGTTCCTGCTGGTTTTGGCATATGACCCAAATGAAACAGACAGAACATGTAATGGAATGGAGGAATGGTCTGATGGGTGGATTTCTGTAGAACAAACATACATTTGAACTATATTGCGGTCAGTTTATGATTTTTCAAAACATGTCCCAAGTTCTCTTGATCCGTACATCATCACAGAGTGGTGTCATTCTTTGTGTTCGACTCTTACCCATTTCTGTTATCAATTAACTTTTTGTCAGGAGACGGGATTTTCAATACCTGGTTCAGCTCTTCATGAACTGAATATCACACCCGTTAGACTACTTCTCTCTCAGCAAGAAACCGCCTATTTGACTTCCAGGAGTAATTTAAAACACCTGTCGGGACAACTTTGTTAGTTTTAATTAATTGCATATTTCCTGGAGATGAGGGAGGGAGGGAGGGAGGGGGAGGGAGGGAGGGAGGGAGGAGAGAGAGAGAGAGAGAGAGAGAGAGAGAGAGAGAGAGAGAGAGAGAGAGAGAGAGAGAGAGAGAGAGAGAGAGAGAGAGAGAGAGAGAGAGAGAGAGAGAGAGAGAGAGAGAGAGAGAGAGAGAGAGAGAGAGAGAGAGAGAGAGAGAGAGAGAGAGAGAGAGAGAGAGAGAGAGAGAGAGAGAGAGAGAGAGAGAGAGACACGGAGTGCCATCTAAATGCAGAAATTAATTCCGTGACCTGAATCGCAGACACATCAATGTCCCAAATGACACCCTAATCCCTATATAGTGCACTACTTTATACTACAGCCCTATTCCCTATATAGAGCACTACTTTATACTACAGACCTATTCCCTATATAGTACACTACTTTATACTACAGCCCTATTCCCTATATAGAGCACTACTTTATACTACAGCCCTATTCCCTATATAGAGCACTACTTTATACTACAGCCCTATTCCCTATATAGTGCACTACTTTATACTACAGCCCTATTCCCTATATAGTGCACTACTTTATACTACAGCCCTATTCCCTATATAGTGCACTACTTTTGACCAGGATCCATAGGAATTTGGTAAAAAGTAGTGCACTATGTACGGAAAAGGGTCCCGTTTGGGATGCAGACACGGCTGGAGAGCATTTATTTTAATTATACTTAGTGGATTATAATGGAGAGTGTGTGTGTGTGTGCTCAATGGCAACATATTCCCTATATCGTGCACTACTTTTAAAATAGAGCCCTATGGGCCCTGGTCAAAAGTAGGGTACTATAAAGGGAATAGAGTTTTGGGACACAGCTTGAGGCACAGCTTGACACAGCTTGAGGCAAGGAGGGACTGGAACAGAACGGGCCACCGGGGTCTCCTTGTTGTAAACTATTAAGTCATTCAGTATTCAGTAGTGTTCACAGCAGGGATTAAACACTGTATTATATACGGGACTCTCACCATCAGATCTGACAGACACACCATACACTGAGTGTACAAAACATTAGGAACACCTGCTCTTTCTGTGACCAGGTGAATCCAGGTGAAAGCTATGATCCCTTATTGATGTCACTTGTTAAATCCACTTCAATCAGTGCAGATGAAGGGGAGGAGACATGTAGATGAAGGGGAGGAGACATGTAGATGAAGGGGAGGAGACATGTAGATGAAGGGGAGGAGACATGTAGATGAAGGGGAGGAGACATGTAGATGAAGGGGAGGCGACATGTAGATGAAGGGGGGGCGACATGTAGATGAAGGGGAGGCGACATGTAGATGAAGGGGAGGAGACATGTAGATGAAGGGGAGGAGACATGTAGATGAAGGGGAGGATACATGTCGATGAAGGGGAGGAGACATGTAGATGAAGGGGAGGAGACATGTAGATGAAGGGGTGGGGACATGTAGATGAGGGGGAGGAGACATGTAGATGAAGGGGAGGAGACATGTAGATGAAGGGGAGGAGACATGTAGATGAAGGGGAGGAGACATGTAGATGAAGGGGAGGAGACATGTAGATGAAGGGGTGGGGACATGTAGATGAAGGGGAGGATACATGTAGATGAAGGGGTGGGGACATGTAGATGAGGAGACATGTAGATGAAGGGGAGGAGACATGTAGATGAAGGGGAGGAGACATGTAGATGAAGGGGAGGAGACATGTAGATGAAGGGGAGGAGACATGTAGATGAAGGGGAGGAGACATGTATATGAAGGGGAGGAGACATGTAGATGAAGGGGAGGAGACATGTAGATGAAGGGGTGGGGACATGTAGATGAGGGGGAGGAGACATGTAGATGAAGGGGAGGAGACAGGTTAAATAAAGATTGTATTTGTGTCATTCAGTAGACAAAATATTTAAGTGCTTTTGAACGGGGTGTGGTAGTAGGTGCCAAGCGCACCGGTTTGTGACAAGAACTGCAACGCTGCTGGGTTTTTCACGCTCAACAGTTTCCTGTCTGTATCAAGAACGGTCCCTGGAAGGGTGGAATTACTAGTCGCTGTCTAGGTCAACCCACTACCCTGCTGCGTTGACTACACCCAATGGCCTCCACTGCTTATCAGTCGAGAGCCGTGCTTTCTTTTGTCGCAACACTAACGAGGCGTTAGCTTATCTTTGGCTAGCATTGTGCTAACGATGACACAACAGTGGTACTGTAGGCCTAACAACGATGACACAACAGTGATACTGTTGGCCTGACAACGATGACACAACAGTGATACTGTTGGCCTGACAACGATGACACAACAGTGGTACTGTTGGCCTGATCACAGACAACGATGAGACAGCCTATACGGTGGACATCAGAGACCGTGTGTTGCCAGGACAACAACCACTCCCTCAACGTGATCAATACAAAGGAGATGATTGGGAAAAGGAGGACCGAGCACTCCCCCCATTTTCATCGGGGCGGCAGGTAACCTAGTGGTTAGAGCGTTGGGCCAGAAACCAAAAGGTTACTGGGATTGAATCCCCGAGCTGACAAGGTACAAATCTGTCGTTCTGCCCCTGAACAAGGTTAAATAAATGATTGACCGGGAGCAGGTTGAGAGATTCAAGTTACTTGGTGTCCACATCACCAACAAACCATCATGTTCCAAACACACCAAGACAGTCATGAAGAGGGAACGACAAAGCCTATTCTTCCCCAGGAGACTGAACACGTTTGGCATGGGTCCTCAGATCATCTGAAGGTCCTACAGCTGCACCATCGAGAGCATGGTTGCATCACCGCCTGGTATGGCAACTGCTTGGCTTCTGCAAGCTGCTACAGAGGGTAGTGAGTACGACCCAGTACATCACTGGGGCCAAGCTTCCTGCCATCCAGGACCTCTGTACCAGGCGGTGACAGAGGAAGGCCCTAAAGACTGTCAAAGACTCCAGCCACACTAGTCATAGACTGTTCTCTCTGCTACCGCACGGCAAGCTTTACCGGAGAACCAAGTCTAGGTCCAAGAGGCTTCTAAACAGCTTCTACCCCCAAGCCATAAGACTCCTGAACAGCTAATCAAATGGCTACCCAGACCCCTCTTTTACGCTGCTGCTACTCTCTGTTTATTATTTATGCATAGTCACTTTAACTCTACCTACATGACTCTGTACCGGTACCCCCTGTATATAGTCTCCACATTGACTCTGTACCAGTACCCCCTGTATATAGTCTCCACATTGACTCTGTACCGGTACCCCCTGTATATAGCCTCCACATTGACTCTGTACCAGTACCCCCTGTATATAGCCTCCACATTGACTCTGTACCGCTGTACCGGTACCCCCTGTATATAGTCTCCACATTGACTCTGTACCGGTACCCCCTGTATATAGCCTCCACATTGACTCTGTACCGGTACCCCCTGTATATAGCCTCCACATAGACTCTGTACCAGTACCCCTTGTATATAGCCTCCACATTGACTCTGTACCGGTACCCCCTGTATATAGCCTCCACATTGACTCTGTACCAGTACCCCCTGTATATAGCCTCCACATTGACTCTGTACCAGTACCCCCTGTATATAGCCTCCACATTGACTCTGTACCAGTACCCCTGTATATAGCCTCCACATTGACTCTGTACCAGTACCCCTGTATATAGCCTCCACATTGACTCTGTACCAGTACCCCCTGTATATAGCCTCCACATTGACTCTGTACCAGTACCCCTGTATATAGCCTCCACATTGACTCTGTACCGGTACCCCCTGTATATAGCCTCCACATTGACTCTGTACCGGTACCCCCTGTATATAGCCTCCACATTGACTCTGTACCGGTACCCCCTGTATATAGCCTCCACATTGACTCTGTACCGGTACCCCCTGTATATAGCCTCCACATTGACTCTGTACTGGTACCCCCTGTATATAGCCTCCACATTGACTCTGTACCGGTACCCCCTGTATATAGCCTCCACATTGACTCTGTACTGGTACCCCCTGTATATAGCCTCCACATTGACTCTGTACCGGTACCCCTGTATATAGCCTCCACATTGACTCTGTACTGGTACCCCCTGTATATAGCCTCCACATTGACTCTGTACTGGTACCCCCTGTATATAGCCTCCACATTGACTCTGTACTGGTACCCCCTGTATATAGCCTCCACATTGACTTTGTACCGGTACCCCCTGTATATAGCCTCCACATTGACTCTGTACCGGTACCCCCTGTATATAGCCTCCACATTGACTCTGTACCGTAACACCCTGTATATAGCCTCCACATTGACTCTGTACCAGTACCTCCTGTATATAGCCTCACATTGACTCTGTACCAGTACCCCCTGTATATAGCCTCCACATTGACTCTGTACCAGTACCCCCTGTATATAGTCTCCACATTGACTCTGTACCAGTACCCCCTGTATATAGCCTCCACATTGACTCTTTACCAGTACCCCCTGTATATAGTCTCCACATTGACTCTGTACCAGTACCCCCTGTATATAGCCTCAGGTCTACTACACCTGTTGTATTCAGCATTTCACTGTAAGGTCTACTACACCTGTTGTATTCAGCATTTCACTGTAAGGTCTACTACACCTGTTGTATTCAGCATTTCACTGTGAGGTCTAGTACACCTGTTGTATTCAGCATTTCACTGTAAGGTCTACTACACCTGTTGTATTCAGCATTTCACTGTGAGGTCTACTACACCTGTTGTATTCAGCATTTCACTGTAAGGTCTACTACACCTGTTGTATTCAGCATTTCACTGTGAGGTCTACTACACCTGTTGTATTCAGCATTTCACTGTGAGGTCTACTACACCTGTTGTATTCAGCATTTCACTGTAAGGTCTACTACACCTGTTGTATTCAGCATTTCACTGTGAGGTCTACTACACCTGTTGTATTCAGCATTTCACTGTGAGGTCTACTACACCTGTTGTATTCAGCATTTCACTGTGAGGTCTACTACACCTGTTGTATTCAGCATTTCACTGTGAGGTCCACTACACCTGTTGTATTCAGCATTTCACTGTGAGTCTACTACACCTGTTGTATTCAGCATTTCACTGTGAGGTCGACTACACCTGTTGTATTCAGCATTTCACTGTGAGGTCTACTACACCTGTTGTATTCAGCATTTCACTGTGAGGTCTACTACACCTGTTGTATTCAGCATTTCACTGTAAGGTCTACTACACCTGTTGTATTCAGCATTTCACTGTAAGGTCTACTACACCTGTTGTATTCAGCATTTCACTGTGAGGTCTACTACACCTGTTGTATTCAGCATTTCACTGTAAGGTCTACTACACCTGTTGTATTCAGCATTTCACTGTGAGGTCTACTACACCTGTTGTATTCAGCATTTCACTGTGAGGTCTACTACACCTGTTGTATTCAGCATTTCACTGTAAGGTCTACTACACCTGTTGTATTCAGCATTTCACTGTGAGGTCTACTACACCTGTTGTATTCAGCATTTCACTGTGAGGTCTACTACACCTGTTGTATTCAGCATTTCACTGTAAGGTCTACTACACCTGTTGTATTCAGCATTTCACTGTGAGGTCTACTACACCTGTTGTATTCAGCATTTCACTGTAAGGTCTACTACACCTGTTGTATTCAGCATTTCACTGTGAGGTCTACTACACCTGTTGTATTCAGCATTTCACTGTGAGGTCTACTACACCTGTTGTATTCAGCATTTCACTGTAAGGTCTACTACACCTGTTGTATTCAGCATTTCACTGTGAGGTCTACTACACCTGTTGTATTCAGCATTTCACTGTGAGGTCTACTACACCTGTTGTATTCAGCATTTCACTGTGAGGTCTACTACACCTGTTGTATTCAGCATTTCACTGTGAGGTCTACTACACCTGTTGTATTCAGCATTTCACTGTGAGGTCTACTACACCTGTTGTATTCAGCATTTCACTGTGAGGTCTACTACACCTGTTGTATTCAGCATTTCACTGTGAGGTCTACTACACCTGTTGTATTCAGCATTTCACTGTGAGGTCTACTACACCTGTTGTATTCAGCATTTCACTGTAAGGTCTACTACACCTGTTGTATTCAGCATTTCACTGTAAGGTCTACTACACCTGTTGTATTCAGCATTTCACTGTGAGGTCTATTACACCTGTTGTATTCAGCATTTCACTGTAATGTCTACTACACCTGTTGTATTCAGCATTTCACTGTGAGGTCTACTACACCTGTTGTATTCAGCATTTCACTGTGAGGTCTACTACACCTGTTGTATTCAGCATTTCACTGTGAGGTCTACTACACCTGTTATATTCAGCATTTCACTGTGAGGTCTACTACACCTGTTGTATTCAGCATTTCACTGTGAGGTCTACTACACCTGTTGTATTCAGCATTTCACTGTGAGGTCTACTACACCTGTTGTATTCAGCATTTCACTGTGAGGTCTACTACACCTGTTGTATTCAGCATTTCACTGTGAGGTCTACTACACCTGTTGTATTCAGCATTTCACTGTGAGGTCTACTACACCTGTTGTATTCAGCATTTCACTGTGAGGTCTAAACCTGTTGTATTCAGCATTTCACTGTGAGGTCTACTACACCTGTTGTATTCAGCATTTCACTGTGAGGTCTACTACACCTGTTGTATTCAGCATTTCACTGTGAGGTCTACTACACCTGTTGTATTCAGCATTTCACTGTGAGGTCTACTACACCTGTTGTATTCAGCATTTCACTGTGAGGTCTACTACACCTGTTGTATTCAGCATTTCACTGTGAGGTCTACTACACCTGTTGTATTCAGCATTTCACTGTGAGGTCTACTACACCTGTTGTATTCAGCATTTCACTGTGAGGTCTACTACACCTGTTGTATTCAGCATTTCACTGTAAGGTCTACTACACCTGTTGTATTCAGCATTTCACTGTGAGGTCTACTACACCTGTTGTATTCAGCATTTCACTGTGAGGTCTACTACACCTGTTGTATTCAGCATTTCACTGTAAGGTCTACTACACCTGTTGTATTCAGCATTTCACTGTGAGGTCTACTACACCTGTTGTATTCAGCATTTCACTGTGAGGTCTACTACACCTGTTGTATTCAGCATTTCACTGTAAGGTCTACTACACCTGTTGTATTCAGCATTTCACTGTGAGGTCTACTACAGCTGTTGTATTCAGCATTTCACTGTAAGGTCTACTACACCTGTTGTATTCAGCATTTCACTGTAAGGTCTACTACACCTGTTGTATTCAGCATTTTCTGTGAGGTCTACTACCTGTTGTATTCAGCATTTCACTGTGAGGTCCACTACACCTGTTGTATTCAGCATTTCACTGTGAGTCTACTACACCTGTTGTATTCAGCATTTCACTGTGAGGTCTACTACACCTGTTGTATTCAGCATTTCACTGTGAGGTCTACTACACCTGTTGTATTCAGCATTTCACTGTGAGGTCTACTACACCTGTTGTATTCAGCATTTCACTGTGAGGTCTACTACACCTGTTGTATTCAGCATTTCACTGTGAGGTCTACTACACCTGTTGTATTCAGCATTTCACTGTGAGGTCTATTACACCTGTTGTATTCAGCATTTTCACTGTGAGGTCTACTACACCTGTTGTATTCAGCATTTCACTGTGAGGTCTACTACCTGTTGTATTCAGCATTTCACTGTGAGGTCTACTACACCTGTTGTATTCAGCATTTCACTGTGAGGTCTACTGCCTGTTATATTCAGCATTTCACTGTGAGTCTACTACACCTGTTGTATTCAGCATTTCACTGTGAGGTCTACTACACCTGTTGTATTCAGCATTTCACTGTGAGATCTACTACACCTGTTGTATTCAGCATTTCACTGTAAGTCTACTACACCTGTTGTATTCAGCATTTCACTGTGAGGTCTACTACACCTGTTGTATTCAGCATTTCACTAAGGTCTACTACACCTGTTGTATTCAGCATTTCACTGTGAGGTCTACTACACCTGTTGTATTCAGCATTTCACTGTAAGGTCTACTACACCTGTTGTA
>NW_025750182.1:0-20358 GCF_021184085.1 Oncorhynchus gorbuscha | reverse complement strand
ATCCAGACATCTCCATTATGGATAGATGGCTCTTTGTGCTGTTGTTTGTTATAGAGCCAATAAGATGGGAGAAGTGTTTTCTCCAGACATCTCCATTATGGATAGATGGCTCTTTGTGCTGTGTTTGTTATGGAAGGCAATAGATGGAGAAGTGTTTTATCCAGACATCTCCATTATGGATAGATGACTCTTTATTACTGTTGTTTGATACTCAGAGCCAATGAATGGGAGAAGTGTTTTTATCCAGACATCTCCATTTTGAATGGGCGCTCTTTGTGTTATTCAGAATTTGTTATAGAGCCAGTAAGATGGGAGAATTATTTATCAGACATCCATTGTGGATAGATGTCTTTGTGTTGTTGTTGTTATCTGATAATAAGATAGAATGTTTTATCCCAGACATCTCCATTATGGATAGATAACTCTTTGTGTTTGTTGTTTGTTATAGAGCCAATAAGATGGGAGAAGTGTTTTATCCAGACATCTCCATTATGGATAGATGGGCTCTTTGTGCTGTTGTTTGTTATAGAGCCAATAAGATGGGAGAAGTGTTTTCCAGACATCTCCATTAGATAGATGGCTCTTTGTGCTGTTGTTTGTTATAGAGCCAATAAGATGGAGGAAGTGTTTTATCCAGACATCTCCATTATGGATAGATGGCTCTTTGTGCTGTTGTTTGTTATAGAGCCACAAGATGGGAGAAGTGTTTTATCAGACATCTCATTATGATAGATGGCTCTTTTGTGCTGTTGTTTGTTATAGAGCCAATAAGATGGAGAAGTGTTTTCTCCAGACATCTCCATATGTGGATAGATGGCTCTTTGTGCTGTTGTTTGTTATAGAGCCAATAAGATGGGAAAGTGTTTTCTCAGACATCTCCATTATGGATAGATGGCTCTTTGTGCTGTGTTTGTTATAGAGCCAATAAGATGGGAGAATGTTTATCCAGACATCTCCATTATGGATAGATGGCTCTTTGTGCTGTTGTTTGTTATAGAGCCAATAAGATGGGAGAAGTGTTTTATCCAGACATCTCCATTATGGATAGATAACTCTTTGTGCTGTTGTTTGTTATAGAGCCAATAAGATGGGAGAAGTGTTTTATCCAGACATCTCCATTATGGATAGATAACTCTTGTGCTGTTGTTTGTTATAGAGCCAATAAGATGGGAGAAGTGTTTTATCCAGACATCTCCATTATGGATAGATAACTCTTTGTGTTGTTGTTTGTTATAGAGCCAATAAGATGGGAGAAGTGTTTTTATCCAGACATCTCCATTATGGATAGAATGTCTTTGTGTTGTTGTTTGTTTAGTTTGTTCCAATTTTCCAAAGTGATTTGATCCTATGGATTTTTCAATGAGATGTTTTCTGAACTGCTGTTCCTTGGTTTTCTTGGTTTATTTCTGTATTGTTTTGGTGTTTCACCATCTTGTCTCTCTCTCTCTCTCTGTCTGTCCATCACTCTGTCTCTGTTTGTAAGATAGTGTTTCTGACTCTTCCTCTCTGTCAGTCTCTTTCCTTTTCCCTCCAGGACACCTCTGAGACCTTCATCCTCTCTTTTCTTCTTAATCTCCCGATATCTCTCCATCAGTCTGTCTCTCCTTGGTCGATGAGAAGGCGTGTGCCTCTTCCTCCTCCCTTCACCCCTCCATCTTTGTTCTCTGAATGTAGGATGTATCATGTTTAATCCTGCTGGTGGCGGAACATGGCCAAACATTACGGTGACAGTGCTGTGATCTACAGTACAACATGGCTGCTGTCACTGTGAGACAAGGTCAGCCACAAAGGAACAAAGACTTGATACTCATCTCACCTGTGATGCCTGTGCCCATGCAAAAATGGCCATCACGCACGCAAGCAGACTCACACACACGCACGCACGCACGCACGCACACACACACACACACACACACACACACACACACACACACACACACACACACACACACACACACACACACACACACACACACACACACACACGACATTCACACACACACACACACACACACACACACGACCGATTAGCATGGTTACACAGCAAGGGTATTTTGGCTTCATTCAAACCGAATCACTCCACGTATTCGCTGTCTCTCCATCAACTGACGGAGGGGGATGTTCTTGACTGCTTTCATGTTTGAAGACAATGTGTTCATTCAATTTAGATATGACTTGTTGAAATCAAAGATTAACAGTACAATGGGGAATACAAGGCATCAAATGACTTGACAACAAGAAAAATCTGTCTTGTCTTCTGACTGCATAGTAAATAGCTCCTTCTCTCCTCGACTCTAACTTCACTTTCTCTGCTTCTCTCTATCACCATACCTTACTCTCTCCCTCTCTATCACCATCCTTACTCTCTCTCCTCCTCTCTCTATCACCATCCCTATATATATATCTCTCTATCACCATCCCTTACTCTCTCTCTCCTTCTCTCTATCCACCATGCCTTCCTCTCTCCTCTCTATCACCCATCCCTTACTCTCTCTCCTTCTCTCTATCTGCATCCATGCCCTCTCTCTCCTCTCTATCCCCATCCCTTACTCGCTCTCCTTCTCTCTATCACCATACCTTACTCTCTCTCCTCTCTATCACCATCCCTTACTCTCTCTCCTCTCTATCACCATCCCTTACTCTCTCTCCTCTCTATCACCATCCCTTACTCTCTCTCCTCTCTATCACCATCCCTTACTCTCTCTCCTTCTCTCTATCACCATCCCTTACTCTCTCTCCTTCTCTCTATCACCAACCCTTACTCTCTCTCCTTCTCTCTATCACCATACCTTACTCTCTCTCCTTCTCTCTATCACCATCCCTTACTCTCTCCTCTCTATCACCATCCCTTACTCTCTCTCCTTCTCTCTATCACCATCCCTTACTCTCTCTCCTTCTCTCTATCACCATCCCTTACTCTCTCTCCTTCTCTCTATCACCATCCCTTACTCTCTCTCCTTCTCTCTATCACCATCCCTTACCCTCTCTCCTTCTCTCTATCACCATACCTTACTCTCTCTCCTTCTCTCTATCACCATACCTTACTCTCTCTCCTTCTCTCTATCACCATACCTTACTCTCTCTCCTTCTCTCTATCACCATCCCTTACTCTCTCTCCTTCTCTCTATCACCATCCCTTACTCTCTCTCCTTCTCTCTATCACCATCCCTTACTCTCTCTCCTTCTCTCTATCACCATCCCTTACTCTCTCTCCTCTCTATCACCATCCCTTACTCTCTCTCCTCTCTATCACCATCCCTTACTCTCTCTCCTTCTCTCTATCACCATCCCTTACTATCTCTCCTTCTCTCTATCACCATCCCTTACTTTCTCTCCTTCTCTCTATCACCATCCCTTACTCTCTCTCCTTCTCTCTATCACCATACCTTACTCTCTCTCCTCTCTATCACCATCCCTTACTCTCTCTCCTTCTCTCTATCACCATCCCTTACTCTCTCTCCTTCTCTCTATCACCATCCCTTACTATCTCTCCTTCTCTCTATCACCAACCCTTACTCTCTCTCCTTCTCTCTATCACCATCCCTTACTCTCTCTCCTTCTCTCTATCACCATACCTTACTCTCTCTCCTCTCTATCACCATACCTTACTCTCTCTCCTCTCTATCACCATCCCTTACTCTCTCTCCTTCTCTCTATCACCATACCTTACTCTCTCTCCTCTCTATCAACATCCCTTACTATCTCTCCTTCTCTCTATCACCATCCCTTACTTTCTCTCCTTCTCTCTATCACCATACCTTACTCTCTCTCCTCTCTATCACCATCCCTTACTCTCTCTCCTTCTCTCTATCACCATACCTTACTCTCTCTCCTCTCTATCACCATCCCTTACTTTCTCTCTTCTCTATCACCATCCCTTACTTTCTCTCCTTCTCTCTATCACCAACCCTTACTCTCTCTCCTTCTCTCTAACACCATCCCTTACTCTCTATCAACATCCCTTACTCTCTCTCCTCTCTATCACCATCCCTTACTCCCTCTCCTCTCTATCAACATCCCTTACTCTCTCTCCTCTCTATCACCATACCTTACTCTCTCTCCTCTCTTTCACCATCCCTTACTCTCTCTCCTCTCTATCACCATCCCTTACTCTCTCTCCTCTCTATCACCATCCCTTACTCTCTCTCCTCTCTATCACCATCCCTTACTCTCTCTCTTCTCTATCACCATCCCTTACTCTCTCTCTTCTCTATCACCATCCCTTACTCACTCTCCTTCTCTCTATCACCATCCCTTACTTTCTCTCTTCTCTATCACCATCCCTTACTTTCTCTCCTTCTCTCTATCACCAACCCTTACTCTCTCTCCTTCTCTCTAACACCATCCCTTACTCTCTATCAACATCCCTTACTCTCTCTCCTCTCTATCACCATCCCTTACTCCCTCTCCTCTCTATCAACATCCCTTACTCTCTCTCCTCTCTATCACCATACCTTACTCTCTCTCCTCTCTTTCACCATCCCTTACTCTCTCTCCTCTCTATCACCATCCCTTACTCTCTCTCCTCTCTATCACCATCCCTTACTCTCTCTCCTCTCTATCACTATCCCTTACTCTCTCTCTTCTCTATCACCATCCCTTACTCTCTCTCTTCTCTATCACCATCCCTTACACTCTCTCCTTCTCTCTATCACCATCCCTTACTCTCTCTCTTCTCTATCACCATCCCTTACACTCTCTCCTCTCTATCACCATCCCTTACTCTCTCTCTTCTCTATCACCATCCCTTACTCTCTCTCTTCTCTATCACCATCCCTTACACTCTCTCCTTCTCTCTATCACCATCCCTTACTCTCTCTCTTCTCTATCACCATCCCTTACTCTCTCTCTTCTCTATCACCATCCCTTACACTCTCTCCTTCTCTCTATCACCATCCCTTACTCTCTCCTTCTCTCTATCACCATCCCTTATTCTCTCCTTCTCTATCACCATCCCTTATTCTCTCCTTCTCTATCACCATCCCTTACTCTCTCCTTCTCTATCACCATCCCTTACACTCTCTCCTCTCTATCACCATCCCTTACTCTCTCTCCTCTCTATCACCATCCCTTACTCTCTCTCCTCTCTATCACCATCCCTTACTTTCTCTCCTTCCCTCTAACACCATCCCTTACTCTCTCTCCTTCTCTCTATCACCATCCCTTACTTTCTCTCTTCTCTATCACCATCCCTTACTTTCTCTCCTTCTCTCTATCACCAACCCTTACTCTCTCTCCTTCTCTCTAACACCATCCCTTACTCTCTATCAACATCCCTTACTCTCTCTCCTCTCTATCACCATCCCTTACTCTCTCTCCTCTCTATCAACATCCCTTACTCTCTCTCCTCTCTATCACCATCCCTTACTCTCTCTCCTCTCTATCACCATCCCTTACTCTCTCTCCTTCTCTCTATCACCATACCTTACTCTCTCTCCTCTCTATCACCATCCCTTACTCTCTCTCCTCTCTATCACCATCCCTTACTCTCTCTCCTCTCTATCACCATCCCTTACTCTCTCTCCTCTCTATCAACATCCCTTACTCTCTCTCCTCTCTATCACCATCCCTTACTCTCTCTCCTCTCTATCAACATCCCTTACTCTCTCTCCTCTCTATCACCATCCCTTACTCTCTCTCCTCTCTATCACCATCCCTTACTCTCTCTCCTCTCTATCAACATCCCTTACTCTCTCTCCTCTCTATCACCATCCCTTACTCTCTCTCCTCTCTATCAACATCCCTTACTCTCTCTCCTCTCTATCACCATCCCTTACTCTCTCTCCTCTCTATCACCATCCCTTACTCTCTCTCCACTCTATCACCATCCCTTACTCTCTCTCCTCTCTATCACCATCCCTTACTCTCTCTCCTCTCTATCAACATCCCTTACTCTCTCTCCTCTCTATCACCATCCCTTACTCTCTCTCCTCTCTATCACCATCCCTTACTCTCTCTCCTCTCTATCAACATCCCTTACTCTCTCTCCTCTCTATCACCATCCCTTACTCTCTCTCCTCTCTATCAACATCCCTTACTCTCTCTCCTCTCTATCACCATCCCTTACTCTCTCTCCTCTCTATCACCATCCCTTACTCTCTCTCCTCTCTATCACCATCCCTTACTCTCTCTCCTCTCTATCACCATCCCTTACTCTCTCTCCTCTCTATCACCATCCCTTACTCTCTCTCCTCTCTATCACCATCCCTTATTCTCTCCTTCTATCACCATCCCTTACTCTCTCTCCTCTCTATCACCATCCCTTACTCTCTCTCCTCTCTATCACCATCCCTTACTCTCTCTCCTCTCTATCACCATCCCTTACTCTCTCTTCTCTCTATCACCATCCCTTACTCTCTCTCCTCTCTATCACCATCCCTTACACTCTCTCCTCTCTATCACCATCCCTTACTCTCTCTCCTCTCTTTCACCATCCCTTACTCTCTCTCCTCTCTATCACCATCCCTTACTCTCTCTCCTCTCTATCACCATCCCTTACTCTCTCTCCTCTCTATCACCATCCCTTACTCTCTCTCCTCTCTATCACCATCCCTTACTCTCTCTCCTCTCTATCACCATCCCTTACTCTCTCTCCTCTCTATCACCATCCCTTACTCTCTCTCCTCTCTATCACCATCCCTTACTCTCTCTCTTCTCTATCACCATCCCTTACTCTCTCTCTTCTCTATCACCATCCCTTACACTCTCTCTCTTCTCTATCACCATCCCTTACTCTCTCTCCTCTCTATCACCATCCCTTACTCTCTCTCCTCTCTATCACCATCCCTTACTCTCTCTCCTCTCTATCACCATCCCTTACTCTCTCTCTTCTCTATCACCATCCCTTACTCTCTCTCTTCTCTATCACCATCCCTTACACTCTCTCTCCTCTCTATCACCATCCCTTATTCTCTCCTTCTCTATCACCGTCCCTTACACTCTCTCCTCTATCACCATCCCTTACTCTCTCTCCTCTCTATCACCATACCTTACTCTCTCCTCTCTATCACCATACCTTACTCTCTCTCCTCTCTATCAACATCCCTTACTCTCTCTCCTCTCTATCACCATCCCTTACTCTCTCTCCTCTCTATCACCATCCCTTTCTCCTTCTCTCTATCACCATCCCTTTACCTTCTCCTTCTCTCTATCACCATCCCTTATCTTCCTTCTCTATCACCATCCCTACACTCTCTCCTCTCTATCACCATCCCTTACTCTCTCTCCTCTCTATCACCATCCCTTACTCTCTCTCTCCTCTCATCTATAAATCACCATCCCTTACTCTCTCTCCTCTCTATCACCATCCCTTACTCTCTTTCTCTCTATCACCATCCCTTACTCTCTCCTTCCTCATCACCATCCCTTACTCTCTCTCCTCTCTATCACCATCCCTTACTCTCTCTCCTCTCTATCACCATCCCTTACTCTCCTCCTCTCTATCACCATCCCTTACTCTCTCTCCTTCTCTCTATCAGCATCCCTTACTCTCCCTCCTCTATCACCATCCCTTACTCTCTATCACCATCCCTTACTCTCTCTCCTCTCTATCACCTCCTTACTCTCTCTTCTCTATCACCATCCCTTACTTTCTCTCCTTCTCTCTAACACCATCCCTACCTTCTCTATCACCATCCCTTACTTTCTCCTTCTCTATCACCATCCCTTATTCTCTCCTTCTATCACCATCCCTTACACTCTCTCCTCTCTATCACCATCCCTTACTCTCTCTCCTTCTATCACCATACCCTACTCTCTCTCTCCTCTATCAACATCCCTTACTCTCTCCTCTCTATCACCATCCCTTACTCTTCTCCTCTCTATCACCATACCTTACTCTCTCTCCTCTCTATCATCATCCCTTACTTTCTCCTCTATCACCATCCTTGCCTTCTCCTCTCTATCACCATCCCTTACTATCTCTCCTCTCTATCACCATCCCTTACACTCTCTCCCTTCTCTATCACCATCCCTTACTCTCTCTCTCTTCTCTATCACCATCCCTTACTCTCCTCCTCTCTATCACCATCCCTTACTTTCTCCTTCTATCACCATCCCTTACTCTCTCCTCTCTATCACCATCCCTTACTCTCTCTCCTCTATCACCATCCCTTACTCTCTCTCTCTCTATCACCATCCCTTACTATCTCTCCTTTCTCTATCACCATCCCTTACTTCTCTCTCTCTCCTCTCTATCACCATCCCTTACTTTCTCTCTCTCCTCTCTATCACCATCCCTACTTTCTCTCTCTCCTCTCTATCACCATCCCTTACTTTCTCTCCCACTCCTCTATCACCATCCCTTACTTTCTCCTTCTTTTATCACTCTCTCCTCTCTATCACCCTCCTTACTTCTCTCTCTCCACCATCCCTTATTCTCTCCTTCTCTATCACCATCCCTTATTCTCTCCTTCTCTATCACCATCCCTTACTCTCTCCTTCTCTATCACCATCCCTTACACTCTCTCCTCTCTATCACCATCCCTTACTCTCTCTCCTCTCTATCACCATCCCTTACTCTCTCTCCTCTCTATCACCATCCCTTACTTTCTCTCCTTCCCTCTAACACCATCCCTTACTCTCTCTCCTTCTCTCTATCACCATCCCTTACTTTCTCTCTTCTCTATCACCATCCCTTACTTTCTCTCCTTCTCTCTATCACCAACCCTTACTCTCTCTCCTTCTCTCTAACACCATCCCTTACTCTCTATCAACATCCCTTACTCTCTCTCCTCTCTATCACCATCCCTTACTCTCTCTCCTCTCTATCAACATCCCTTACTCTCTCTCCTCTCTATCACCATCCCTTACTCTCTCTCCTCTCTATCACCATCCCTTACTCTCTCTCCTCTCTATCACCATCCCTTACTCTCTCTCCTTCTCTCTATCAGCATCCCTTACTCTCCCTCCTCTCTATCACCATCCCTTACTCTCTATCACCATCCCTTACTCTCTCTCCTCTCTATCACCTCCCTTACTCTCTCTCTTCTCTATCACCATCCCTTACTTTCTCTCCTTCTCTCTAACACCATCCCTTACTCTCTCTCTTCTCTATCACCATCCCTTACTTTCTCTCCTTCTCTCTATCACCATCCCTTATTCTCTCCTTCTCTATCACCATCCCTTACACTCTCTCCTCTCTATCACCATCCCTTACTCTCTCTCCTCTCTATCACCATACCCTACTCTCTCTCCTCTCTATCAACATCCCTTACTCTCTCTCCTGTCTATCACCATCCCTTACTCTCTCTCCTCTCTATCACCATACCTTACTCTCTCTCCTCTCTATCATCATCCCTTACTCTCTCTCCTCTCTATCACCATCCCTTACTCTCTCTCCTCTCTATCACCATCCCTTACTATCTCTCCTCTCTATCACCATCCCTTACACTCTCTCCTTCTCTATCACCATCCCTTACTCTCTCTCCTTCTCTATCACCATCCCTTACTCTCTCTCCTCTCTATCACCATCCCTTACTCTCTCTCCTCTCTATCACCATCCCTTACTCTCTCTCCTCTCTATCACCATCCCTTACTCTCTCTCCTCTCTATCACCATCCCTTACTCTCTCTCCTCTCTATCACCATCCCTTACTATCTCTCCTATCTATCACCATCCCTTACTTTCTCTCTTCTCTATCACCATCCCTTACTCTCTCTCTTCTCTATCACCATCCCTTACACTCTCTCCTTCTCTCTATCACCATCCCTTACTCTCTCTCTTCTCTATCACCATCCCTTACACTCTCTCCTCTCTATCACCATCCCTTACTCTCTCTCTTCTCTATCACCATCCCTTACTCTCTCTCTTCTCTATCACCATCCCTTACACTCTCTCCTTCTCTCTATCACCATCCCTTACTCTCTCTCTTCTCTATCACCATCCCTTACTCTCTCTCTTCTCTATCACCATCCCTTACACTCTCTCCTTCTCTCTATCACCATCCCTTACTCTCTCCTTCTCTCTATCACCATCCCTTATTCTCTCCTTCTCTATCACCATCCCTTATTCTCTCCTTCTCTATCACCATCCCTTACTCTCTCCTTCTCTATCACCATCCCTTACACTCTCTCCTCTCTATCACCATCCCTTACTCTCTCTCCTCTCTATCACCATCCCTTACTCTCTCTCCCTCTCTATCACCATCCCTTACTTTCTCTCCTTCCCTCTAACACCATCCCTTACTCTCTCTCCTTCTCTCTATCACCATCCCTTACTTTCTCTCTTCTCTATCACCATCCCTTACTTTCTCTCCTTCTCTCTATCACCAACCCTTACTCTCTCTCCTTCTCTCTAACACCATCCCTTACTCTCTATCAACATCCCTTACTCTCTCTCCTCTCTATCACCATCCCTTACTCTCTCTCCTCTCTATCAACATCCCTTACTCTCTCTCCTCTCTATCACCATCCCTTACTCTCTCTCCTCTCTATCACCATCCCTTACTCTCTCTCCTTCTCTCTATCACCATACCTTACTCTCTCTCCTCTCTATCACCATCCCTTACTCTCTCTCCTCTCTATCACCATCCCTTACTCTCTCTCCTCTCTATCACCATCCCTTACTCTCTCTCCTCTCTATCAACATCCCTTACTCTCTCTCCTCTCTATCACCATCCCTTACTCTCTCTCCTCTCTATCAACATCCCTTACTCTCTCTCCTCTCTATCACCATCCCTTACTCTCTCTCCTCTCTATCACCATCCCTTACTCTCTCTCCTCTCTATCAACATCCCTTACTCTCTCTCCTCTCTATCACCATCCCTTACTCTCTCTCCTCTCTATCAACATCCCTTACTCTCTCTCCTCTCTATCACCATCCCTTACTCTCTCTCCTCTCTATCACCATCCCTTACTCTCTCTCCACTCTATCACCATCCCTTACTCTCTCTCCTCTCTATCACCATCCCTTACTCTCTCTCCTCTCTATCAACATCCCTTACTCTCTCTCCTCTCTATCACCATCCCTTACTCTCTCTCCTCTCTATCACCATCCCTTACTCTCTCTCCTCTCTATCAACATCCCTTACTCTCTCTCCTCTCTATCACCATCCCTTACTCTCTCTCCTCTCTATCAACATCCCTTACTCTCTCTCCTCTCTATCACCATCCCTTACTCTCTCTCCTCTCTATCACCATCCCTTACTCTCTCTCCTCTCTATCACCATCCCTTACTCTCTCTCCTCTCTATCACCATCCCTTACTCTCTCTCCTCTCTATCACCATCCCTTACTCTCTCTCCTCTCTATCACCATCCCTTATTCTCTCCTTCTATCACCATCCCTTACTCTCTCTCCTCTCTATCACCATCCCTTACTCTCTCTCCTCTCTATCACCATCCCTTACTCTCTCTCCTCTCTATCACCATCCCTTACTCTCTCTTCTCTCTATCACCATCCCTTACTCTCTCTCCTCTCTATCACCATCCCTTACACTCTCTCCTCTCTATCACCATCCCTTACTCTCTCTCCTCTCTTTCACCATCCCTTACTCTCTCTCCTCTCTATCACCATCCCTTACTCTCTCTCCTCTCTATCACCATCCCTTACTCTCTCTCCTCTCTATCACCATCCCTTACTCTCTCTCCTCTCTATCACCATCCCTTACTCTCTCTCCTCTCTATCACCATCCCTTACTCTCTCTCCTCTCTATCACCATCCCTTACTCTCTCTCCTCTCTATCACCATCCCTTACTCTCTCTCTTCTCTATCACCATCCCTTACTCTCTCTCTTCTCTATCACCATCCCTTACACTCTCTCTCTTCTCTATCACCATCCCTTACTCTCTCTCCTCTCTATCACCATCCCTTACTCTCTCTCCTCTCTATCACCATCCCTTACTCTCTCTCCTCTCTATCACCATCCCTTACTCTCTCTCTTCTCTATCACCATCCCTTACTCTCTCTCTTCTCTATCACCATCCCTTACACTCTCTCTCCTCTCTATCACCATCCCTTATTCTCTCCTTCTCTATCACCGTCCCTTACACTCTCTCCTCTATCACCATCCCTTACTCTCTCTCCTCTCTATCACCATACCTTACTCTCTCCTCTCTATCACCATACCTTACTCTCTCTCCTCTCTATCAACATCCCTTACTCTCTCTCCTCTCTATCACCATCCCTTACTCTCTCTCCTCTCTATCACCATCCCTTTCTCTCCTTCTCTCTATCACCATCCCTTACTCTCTCTCCTTCTCTCTATCACCATCCCTTATTCTCTCCTTCTCTATCACCATCCCTTACACTCTCTCCTCTCTATCACCATCCCTTACTCTCTCTCCTCTCTATCACCATCCCTTACTCTCTCTCCTCTCTATCACCATCCCTTACTCTCTCTCCTCTCTATCACCATCCCTTACTCTCTCTTCTCTCTATCACCATCCCTTACTCTCTCTCCTCTCTATCACCATCCCTTTACTCTCTCTCCTCTCTATCACCATCCCTTACTCTCTCTCCTCTCTATCACCATCCCTTACTCTCTCTCCTTCTCTCTATCAGCATCCCTTACTCTCCCTCCTCTCTATCACCATCCCTTACTCTCTATCACCATCCCTTACTCTCTCTCCTCTCTATCACCTCCCTTACTCTCTCTCTTCTCTATCACCATCCCTTACTTTCTCTCCTTCTCTCTAACACCATCCCTTACTCTCTCTCTTCTCTATCACCATCCCTTACTTTCTCTCCTTCTCTCTATCACCATCCCTTATTCTCTCCTTCTCTATCACCATCCCTTACACTCTCTCCTCTCTATCACCATCCCTTACTCTCTCTCCTCTCTATCACCATACCCTACTCTCTCTCCTCTCTATCAACATCCCTTACTCTCTCTCCTCTCTATCACCATCCCTTACTCTCTCTCCTCTCTATCACCATACCTTACTCTCTCTCCTCTCTATCATCATCCCTTACTCTCTCTCCTCTCTATCACCATCCCTTACTCTCTCTCCTCTCTATCACCATCCCTTACTATCTCTCCTCTCTATCACCATCCCTTACACTCTCTCCTTCTCTATCACCATCCCTTACTCTCTCTCCTTCTCTATCACCATCCCTTACTCTCTCTCCTCTCTATCACCATCCCTTACTCTCTCTCCTCTCTATCACCATCCCTTACTCTCTCTCCTCTCTATCACCATCCCTTACTCTCTCTCCTCTCTATCACCATCCCTTACTCTCTCTCCTCTCTATCACCATCCCTTACTATCTCTCCTATCTATCACCATCCCTTACTTTCTCTCTCTCTCCTCTCTATCACCATCCCTTACTTTCTCTCTCTCTCCTCTCTATCACCATCCCTTACTTTCTCTCTCTCTCCTCTCTATCACCATCCCTTACTTTCTCCCACTCCTCTATCACCATCCCTTACTTTCTCTCTCTCCTCTTTATCACTCTCTCTCCTCTCTATCACCCTCCCTTACTCTCTCTCCTCTCTATGACCATCCCTTACTCTCTCTCCTCTCTATGACCATCCCTTACACTCTCTCCTCTCTATGACCATCCCTCTCTCTCTCTCCTCCTCTATCACCATCCCTTACTTTCTCTCTCTCCTCTCTATCACCATTCCTTACTTTCTCTCTCTCCTCTATCACCATCCCTTACTTTCTCTCTCTCCTCTCTATCACTCTCTCTCCTCTCTATCACCCTCCCTTACTCTCTCTCCTCTCTATGACCATCCCTTACTCTCTCTCCTCTCTATCACCATCCCTTACTCTCTCTCCTCTCTATCACCATCCCTTACTCTCTCTCCTCTCTATCACCATCCCTTACTATCTCTCCTCTCTATCACCATCCCTTACACTCTCTCCTTCTCTATCACCATCCCTTACTCTCTCTCCTCTCTATCACCATCCCTTACACTCTCTCCTTCTCTCTATCACCATCCCTTATTCTCTCCTTCTCTATCACCATCCCTTACTCTCTCTCCTCTCTATCACCATCCCTTACTCTCTCTCCTCTCTATCACCATCCCTTACTCTCTCTCCTCTCTATCACCATCCCTTACTCTCTCTCCTCTCTATCACCATCCCTTACTCTCTCTCCTCTCTATCACCATCCCTTACTCTCTCTCCTCTCTATCACCATCCCTTACTCTCTCTCCTCTCTATCACCATCCCTTACTCTCTCTCCTCTCTATCACCATCCCTTACCTCTCTCTTCTCTCTATCACCATCCCTTATTCTCTCCTCTCTCTATCACCATCCCTTACTCTCTCTCCTCTCTATCACCATCCCTTACTCTCTCTCCTCTCTATCATCCCTTACTCTCTCTCCTCTCTATCACCATCCCTTACTCTCTCTCCTCTCTATCACCATCCCTTACTATCTCTCCTATCTATCACCATCCCTTACTTTCTCTCTCTCTCCTCTCTATCACCATCCCTTACTTTCTCTCTCTCTCCTCTCTATCACCATCCCTTACTTTCTCTCTCTCTCCTCTCTATCACCATCCCTTACTTTCTCCCACTCCTCTATCACCATCCCTTACTTTCTCTCTCTCCTCTTTATCACTCTCTCTCCTCTCTATCACCCTCCCTTACTCTCTCTCCTCTCTATGACCATCCCTTACTCTCTCTCCTCTCTATGACCATCCCTTACACTCTCTCCTCTCTATGACCATCCCTCTCTCTCTCTCCTCCTCTATCACCATCCCTTACTTTCTCTCTCTCCTCTCTATCACCATTCCTTACTTTCTCTCTCTCCTCTATCACCATCCCTTACTTTCTCTCTCTCCTCTCTATCACTCTCTCTCCTCTCTATCACCCTCCCTTACTCTCTCTCCTCTCTATGACCATCCCTTACTCTCTCTCCTCTCTATCACCATCCCTTACTCTCTCTCCTCTCTATCACCATCCCTTACTCTCTCTCCTCTCTATCACCATCCCTTACTATCTCTCCTCTCTATCACCATCCCTTACACTCTCTCCTTCTCTATCACCATCCCTTACTCTCTCTCCTCTCTATCACCATCCCTTACACTCTCTCCTTCTCTCTATCACCATCCCTTACACTCTCTCCTTCTCTATCACCATCCCTTACACTCTCTCCTTCTCTCTATCACCATCCCTTATTCTCTCCTTCTCTATCACCATCCCTTACTCTCTCTCCTCTCTATCACCATCCCTTACTCTCTCTCCTCTCTATCACCATCCCTTACTCTCTCTCCTCTCTATCACCATCCCTTACTCTCTCTCCATCACTCTCTCTCCTCTCTATCACCCTCCCTTACTCTCTCTCCTCTCTATGACCATCCCTTACCGTCTCTCCTCTCTATCACCATCCCTTACACTCTCTCCTTCTCTCTATCACCATCCCTTATTCTCTCCTTCTCTATCACCATCCCTTACTTTCTCTCTCTCCTCTATCACCATCCCTTACTTTCTCTCTCTCCTCTCTATCACTCTCTCTCCTCTCTATCACCCTCCCTTACTCTCTCTCCTCTCTATGACCATCCCTTACTCTCTCTCCTCTCTATGACCATCCCTTACACTCTCTCCTCTCTATGACCATCCCTCTCTCTCTCTCCTCCTCTATCACCATCCCTTACTTTCTCTCTCTCCTCTCTATCACTCTCTCTCCTCTCTATCACCCTCCCTTACTCTCTCTCCTCTCTATCACCATCCCTTACTCTCTCTCCTCTCTATCACCATCCCTTACTCTCTCTCCTCTCTATCACCATCCCTTACTCTCTCTCCTCTCTATCACCATCCCTTACTCTCTCTCCTCTCTATCACCATCCCTTATTCTCTCCTTCTATCACCATCCCTTACTCTCTCTCCTCTCTATCACCATCCCTTACTCTCTCTCCTCTCTATCACCATCCCTTACTCTCTCTCCTCTCTATCACCATCCCTTACTCTCTCTTCTCTCTATCACCATCCCTTACTCTCTCTCCTCTCTATCACCATCCCTTACACTCTCTCCTCTCTATCACCATCCCTTACTCTCTCTCCTCTCTTTCACCATCCCTTACTCTCTCTCCTCTCTATCACCATCCCTTACTCTCTCTCCTCTCTATCACCATCCCTTACTCTCTCTCCTCTCTATCACCATCCCTTACTCTCTCTCCTCTCTATCACCATCCCTTACTCTCTCTCCTCTCTATCACCATCCCTTACTCTCTCTCCTCTCTATCACCATCCCTTACTCTCTCTCCTCTCTATCACCATCCCTTACTCTCTCTCTTCTCTATCACCATCCCTTACTCTCTCTCTTCTCTATCACCATCCCTTACACTCTCTCTCTTCTCTATCACCATCCCTTACTCTCTCTCCTCTCTATCACCATCCCTTACTCTCTCTCCTCTCTATCACCATCCCTTACTCTCTCTCCTCTCTATCACCATCCCTTACTCTCTCTCTTCTCTATCACCATCCCTTACTCTCTCTCTTCTCTATCACCATCCCTTACACTCTCTCTCTCCTCTCTATCACCATCCTTATTCTCTCCTCTCTATCACCGCCCTTACACTCTCTCTCTCTATCACCATCCCTTACTCTCTCCTCTCTATCACCATACCTTACTCTCTCTCTATCACCATACCTTACTCTCTCTCCTCTCTATCAACATCCCTTACTCTCTCTCCCTCTCTATCACCATCCCTTACTCTCTCTCCTCTCTATCACCATCCCTTTCACTCCTTCTCTCTATCACCATCCCTTACTCTCTCCTTCTCTCTATCACCATCCCTTATTCTGTCCTTCTTCACCATCCTTACACTCTCTCTCTCTATCTTAGTCCTGCTCTCTCTCTCTCTATCTTATCCTCTAACTCTCTCTCCTCTCTATCATATCCTCCTCTCTCTCTTCTCTATCATATCCTCCTCTCTCTCTTCTCTATCATATCCTCTCTCTCTCCTCTCTCTATCACCATCCCTTACTCTCTCTCCTCTCTATCACCATCCCTTACTCTCTCTCCTCTCTATCACCATCCCTTACTCTCTCTCCTCTCTATCACCATCCCTTACTCTCTCTCCTTCTCTCTATCAGCATCCCTTACTCTCCCTCCTCTCTATCACCATCCCTTACTCTCTATCACCATCCCTTACTTTCTCTCCTTCTCTCTAACACCATCCCTTACTCTCTCTCCTCTCTATCACCATCCCTTACTCTCTCTCCTCTCTATCACCATCCCTTACTCTCTCTCCTTCTCTCTATCAGCATCCCTTACTCTCCCTCCTCTCTATCACCATCCCTTACTCTCTATCACCATCCCTTACTTTCTCTCCTTCTCTCTAACACCATCACTTACTCTCTCTCTTCTCTATCACCATCCCTTACTTTCTCTCCTTCTCTCTATCACCATCCCTTATTCTCTCCTTCTCTATCACCATCCCTTACACTCTCTCCTCTCTATCACCATCCCTTACTCTCTCTCCTCTCTATCACCATACCCTACTCTCTCTCCTCTCTATCAACATCCCTTACTCTCTCTCCTCTCTATCACCATCCCTTACTCTCTCTCCTCTCTATCACCATACCTTACTCTCTCTCCTCTCTATCATCATCCCTTACTCTCTCTCCTCTCTATCACCATCCCTTACTCTCTCTCCTCTCTATCACCATCCCTTACTATCTCTCCTCTCTATCACCATCCCTTACACTCTCTCCTTCTCTATCACCATCCCTTACTCTCTCTCCTTCTCTATCACCATCCCTTACTCTCTCTCCTCTCTATCACCATCCCTTACTCTCTCTCCTCTCTATCACCATCCCTTACTCTCTCTCCTCTCTATCACCATCCCTTACTCTCTCTCCTCTCTATCACCATCCCTTACTCTCTCTCCTCTCTATCACCATCCCTTACTATCTCTCCTATCTATCACCATCCCTTACTTTCTCTCTCTCTCCTCTCTATCACCATCCCTTACTTTCTCTCTCTCTCCTCTCTATCACCATCCCTTACTTTCTCTCTCTCTCCTCTCTATCACCATCCCTTACTTTCTCTCACTCCTCTATCACCATCCCTTACTTTCTCTCTCTCCTCTCTATCACTCTCTCTCCTCTCTATCACCCTCCCTTACTCTCTCTCCTCTCTATGACCATCCCTTACTCTCTCTCCTCTCTATGACCATCCCTTACACTCTCTCCTCTCTATGACCATCCCTCTCTCTCTCTCCTCCTCTATCACCATCCCTTACTTTCTCTCTCTCCTCTCTATCACCATCCCTTACTTTCTCTCTCTCCTCTATCACCATCCCTTACTTTCTCTCTCTCCTCTCTATCACTCTCTCTCCTCTCTATCACCCTCCCTTACTCTCTCTCCTCTCTATGACCATCCCTTACTCTCTCTCCTCTCTATCACCATCCCTTACTCTCTCTCCTCTCTATCACCATCCCTTACTCTCTCTCCTCTCTATCACCATCCCTTACTATCTCTCCTCTCTATCACCATCCCTTACACTCTCTCCTTCTCTATCACCATCCCTTACTCTCTCTCCTCTCTATCACCATCCCTTACACTCTCTCCTTCTCTCTATCACCATCCCTTACACTCTCTCCTTCTCTATCACCATCCCTTACACTCTCTCCTTCTCTCTATCACCATCCCTTATTCTCTCCTTCTCTATCACCATCCCTTACTCTCTCTCCTCTCTATCACCATCCCTTACTCTCTCTCCTCTCTATCACCATCCCTTACTCTCTCTCCTCTCTATCACCATCCCTTACTCTCTCTCCTCTCTATCACCATCCCTTACTCTCTCTCCTCTCTATCACCATCCCTTACTCTCTCTCCTCTCTATCACCATCCCTTACTTTCTCTCTCTCCTCTCTATCACTATCCCTTACTCTCTCTCCATCACTCTCTCTCCTCTCTATCACCCTCCCTTACTCTCTCTCCTCTCTATGACCATCCCTTACCGTCTCTCCTCTCTATCACCATCCCTTACACTCTCTCCTTCTCTCTATCACCATCCCTTATCCTCTCCTTCTCTATCACCATCCCTTACTTTCTCTCTCTCCTCTATCACCATCCCTTACTTTCTCTCTCTCCTCTCTATCACTCTCTCTCCTCTCTATCACCCTCCCTTACTCTCTCTCCTCTCTATGACCATCCCTTACTCTCTCTCCTCTCTATCACCATCCCTTACTCTCTCTCCTCTCTATCACCATCCCTTACACTCTCTCCTTCTCTATCACCATCCCTTACTCTCTCTCCTCTCTATCACCATCCCTTACACTCTCTCCTTCTCTCTATCACCATCCCTTATTCTCTCCTTCTCTATCACCATCCCTTACTCTCTCTCCTCTCTATCACCATCCCCTACTCTCTCTCCTCTCTATCACCATCCCGTACTCTCTCTCCTCTCTATCACCATCCCTTACTCTCTCTCCTCTCTATCACCATCCCTTACTCTCTCTCCTCTCTATCACCATCCCTTACACTCTCTCCTTCTCTCTATCACCATCCCTTATTCTCTCCTTCTCTATCACCATCCCTTACTCTCTCTCCTCTCTATCACCATCCCTTACTCTCTCTCCTCTCTATCACCATCCCTTACACTCTCTCCTTCTCTCTATCACCATCCCTTATTCTCTCCTTCTCTATCACCATCCCTTACTCTCTCTCCTCTCTATCACCATCCCTTACTCTCTCTCCTCTCTATCACCATCCCGTACTCTCTCTCCTCTCTATCACCATCCCTTACTCTCTCTCCTCTCTATCACCATCCCTTACTCTCTCTCCTCTCTATCACCATCCCTTACACTCTCTCCTTCTCTCTATCACCATCCCTTATTCTCTCCTTCTCTATCACCATCCCTTACTCTCTCTCCTCTCTATCACCATCCCTTACTCTCTCTCCTCTCTATCACCATCCCTTACACTCTCTCCTTCTCTCTATCACCATCCCTTATTCTCTCCTTCTCTATCACCATCCCTTACTCTCTCTCCTCTCTATCACCATCCCTTACTCTCTCTCCTCTCTATCACCATCCCTTACTCTCTCTCCTCTCTATCACCATCCCTTACTCTCTCTCCTCTCTATCACCATCCCTTACTCTCTCTCCTCTCTATCACCATCCCTTACTCTCTCTCCTCTCTATCACCATCCCTTACTCTCTCTCCTCTCTATCACCATCCCTTACTCTCTCTCCTCTCTATCACCATCCCTTACTCTCTCTCCTCTCTATCACCATCCCTTACACTCTCTCCTTCTCTCTATCACCATCCCTTATTCTCTCCTTCTCTATCACCATCCCTTACTCTCTCTCTCTCCTCTCTATCACCATCCCTTACTCTCTCTCCTCTCTATCACCATCCCTTACTCTCTCTCCTCTCTATCACCATCCCTTACTCTCTCTCTCCTCTCTATCACCATCCCTTACTCTCTCTCTCTCCTCTCATCACCATCCCTTACTT
>NW_025750181.1:0-20360 GCF_021184085.1 Oncorhynchus gorbuscha | reverse complement strand
TTCGGTTCCGGTTGGAGCGAGTGGTCGCATCTGCACGTCGCTCCAACGGGTAGTATAACTTTTTCATTATATTTCATTATATCACAACGGTTTGATTTGTCTTATCCTAGCAATTTCTTCTCAGCTAGCTACATAGCCGTCTTTGTATCAAAGATAATTGCGTAATTATCGTATTTCGCCGTCCTAACGTAGTCTTCACTAGCCAGCTAGCTAACGTCCACTGATTAGCTGCACTGGGAAAACTATTACACTCAACTGAACGACTTGATTAGTTTAGTGTTAGCTAGCTACATAGCTGTCTTTGCTGTCTTCGTATCATCGTATCCAAGATAATTGTGTTGTTTAGGTTTAGAGTGTGTAGTCTTAGAGTGATTATCTTAATTTACCGAGGTTAGCTAGCCAGCTATTTGTCGTCCTTAACGTAGGTGACTCTGCTAGCTAGCCAACGCTAGCCAACGTCTTCTGTATAGAACTCAACTACCCGGTCGCATTCACAGGTTGTATCACATTTTCACTTCATTTCATTACAGTACAACGGTTTGATTTGTTTGATCGTAGCTAGCTACTTAGCTAGCTACATAGCCGTCTTTGTATCAAAGATAATTGTGTAGTCTAGAGCGATTTTCTAGGTTCGCTAGCCATCTATTGTCGTTCTTTAACGCAACGTAACGTAAACAACACTGCTAGCTAGCCTGCTAGCCCCCGAATAGCAACACTGCAGAAACTATTACACTCAACGGAACGACTTGATTAGTGTAGTGTCAACAACGCACCCACTGCCAGCTGGCCTACTTCAGCAGTACTGTATCATTTTAATCATTTTAGTCAATAAGATTCTTGCTACGTAGCTTAACTTTCTGAACATTCGAGACGTGTAGTCCACTTGTCATTCCAATCTCCTTTGCATTAGCGTAGCCTCTTCTGTAGCCTGTCAACTATGTGTCTGTTTATCCCTGTTCTCTCCTCTCTGCACAGACCATACAAACGCTCCTCACCGCGTGGCCGCGGCCACCCTACTCTGGTGGTCCCAGCGCGCACGACCCACGTGGAGTTCCAGGTCTCCGGTAGCCTCTGGAACTGCCAATCTGCGGTCAACAAGGCAGAGTTCATCTCAGCCTATGCCTCCCTCCAGTCCCTCGACTTCTTGGCACTGACGGAAACATGGATCACCACAGACAACACTGCTACTCCTACTGCTCTCTCTTCGTCCGCCCACGTGTTCTCATGCACACCCCGAGAGCGTCTGGTCAGCGGGGTGGTGGCACCGGGATCCTCATCTCTCCCAAGTGGTCATTCTCTCTTTCTCCCCTTACCCATCTGTCTATCGCCTCCTTTGAATTCCATGCTGTCACAGTTACTAGCCCTTTCAAGCTTAACATCCTTATCATTTATCGCCCTCCAGGTTCCCTCGGAGAGTTCATCAATGAGCTTGATGCCTTGATAAGCTCCTTTCCTGAGGACGGCTCACCTCTCACAGTTCTGGGCGACTTTAACCTCCCCACGTCTACCTTTGACTCTTTCCTCTCTGCCTCCTTCTTTCCACTCCTCTCCTCTTTTGACCTCACCCTCTCACCTTCCCCCCTACTCACAAGGCAGGCAATACGCTCGACCTCATCTTTACTAGATGCTGTTCTTCCACTAACCTCATTGCAACTCCCCTCCAAGTCTCCGACCACTGCCTTGTATCCTTTTCCCTCTCGCTCTCATCCAACACCTCCCACACTGCCCCTACTCGGATGGTATCGCGCCGTCCCAACCTTCGCTCTCTCTCCCCCGCTACTCTCTCCTCTTCCATCCTATCATCTCTTCCCTCCGCTCAAACCTTCTCCCACCTATCTCCTGATTCTGCCTCCTCAACCCTCCTCTCCTCCCTCTCTGCATCCCTTGACTCTATGTCCCCTATCCTCCAGGCCGGCTCGGTCCTCCCTCCCGCTCCGTGGCTCGATGACTCATTGCGAGCTCACAGAACAGGGCTCCGGGCAGCCGAGCGGAAATGGAGGAAAACTCGCCTCCCTGCGGACCTGGCATCCTTTCACTCCCTCCTCTCTACATTTTCCTCCTCTGTCTCTGCTGCTAAAGCCACTTTCTACCACGCTAAATTCCAAGCATCTGCCTCTAACCCTAGGAAGCTCTTTGCCACCTTCTCCTCCCTCCTGAATCCTCCGCCCCCTCCCCCCTCCTCCTCTCTGCAGATGACTTCGTCAACCATTTTGAAAAGAAGGTCGACGACATCCGATCCTCGTTTGCTAAGTCAAACGACACCGCTGGTTCTGCTCACACTGCCCTACCCTGTGCTCTGACCTCTTTCTCCCCTCTCTCTCCAGATGAAATCTCGCGTCTTGTGACGGCCGGCCGCCCAACAACCTGCCCGCTTGACCCTATCCCCTCCTCTCTTCTCCAGACCATTTCCGGAGACCTTCTCCCTTACCTCACCTCGCTCATCAACTCATCCCTGACCGTTGGCTACGTCCCTTCCGTCTTCAAGAGAGCGAGAGTTGCACCCCTTCTGAAAAAACCTACACTCGATCCCTCCGATGTCAACAATTACAGACCAGTATCCCTTCTTTCTTTTCTCTCCAAAACTCTTGAACGTGCCGTCCTTGGCCAGCTCTCCCGCTATCTCTCTCTGAATGACCTTCTTGATCCAAATCAGTCAGGTTTCAAGACTAGTCATTCAACTGAGACTGCTCTCCTCTGTATCACGGAGGCGCTCCGCACTGCTAAAGCTAACTCTCTCTCCTCTGCTCTCATCCTTCTAGATCTATCGGCTGCCTTCGATACTGTGAACCATCAGATCCTCCTCTCCACCCTCTCCGAGTTGGGCATCTCCGGCGCGGCCCACGCTTGGATTGCGTCCTACCTGACAGGTCGCTCCTACCAGGTGGCGTGGCGAGAATCTGTCTCCCTCACCACGCGCTCTCACCACTGGTGTCCCCCAGGGCTCTGTTCTTGGCCCTCTCCTATTCTCGCTATACACCAAGTCACTTGGCTCTGTCATAACCTCACATGGTCTCTCTTATCATTGCTATGCAGACGACACACAATTAATCTTCTCCTTTCCCCCTTCTGATGACCAGGTGGCGAATCGCATCTCTGCATGTCTGGCAGACATATCAGTGTGGATGACGGATCACCACCTCAAGCTGAACCTCGGCAAGACGGAGCTGCTCTTCCTCCCGGGAAGGACTGCCCGTTCCATGATCTCGCCATCACGGTTGACAACTCCATTGTGTCCTCCTCCCAGAGCGCCAAGAACCTTGGCGTGATCCTGGACAACACCCTGTCGTTCTCAACTAACATCAAGGCGGTGGCCCGTTCCTGTAGGTTCATGCTCTACAACATCCGCAGAGTACGACCCTGCCTCACACAGGAAGCGGCGCAGGTCCTAATCCAGGCACTTGTCATCTCCCGTCTGGATTACTGCAACTCGCTGTTGGCTGGGCTCCTGCCTGTGCCATTAAACCCCTTCAACTCATCCAGAACGCCGCAGCCGTCTGGTGTTTCAACCTTCCCCAGGTTCTCCATGCCGCTCCCTCCGTTCTCTCCACTGGCTGGTTGAAGCTCGCATCGCTACAAGACCATGGTGCTTGCCTACGGGCTGTGAGAGGCAGCACCTCAGTACCTCAGGCTCTGATCAGGCCCTACACCCAAACAAGGGCACTGCGTTCATCCACCTCTGGCCTGCTCGCCTCCCTACCACTGAGGAAGTACAGCTCCCGCTCAGCCCAGTCAAAACTGTTGGCTGCCTGGCCCCCAATGGTGGAACAAACTCCCTCACGGCCAGGACAGCGGAGTCAATCTCACCTTCCGGAGACACCTGAAACCCACCTCTTTGGAATACCTAGGATAGGTTAAATGAAATCCCCTCTCACCCCCACCCCCCTAAGCTTTAGATGCTATTGTTAAGTGACTGTCCCACTGGATGTCATAAGGTAGAATGCACCAATTTGTAAGTCGCTCTGGATAAGAGCGTCTGCTAAATGACTTAAATGTTAAATGTAAATGTAAATAATGTATTAATAACACCAGTCCTCTGTAATTATATATTAATAACACCAGTCCTCTGTAATTATATATTAATAACACCAGTCCTCTGTAATTATATATTAATAACACCCCAGTCCTCTGTAATAATATATTAATAACACCAGTCCTCTGTAATAATATATTAATAACACCAGTCCTCTAATAATATATTAATAACACCAGTCCTCTAATAATATATTAATAACACCAGTCCTCTAATAATATATTAATAACACCAGTCCTCTAATAATATATTAATAACACCAGTCCTCTAATAATATATTAATAACACCAGTCCTCTAATAATATATTAATAACACCCAGTCCTCTAATAATATATTAATAACACAGTCCTCTAATAATATATTAATAACACCAGTCCTCTAATAATATATTAATAACACCAGTCCTCTAATAATATATTAATAACACCAGTCCTCTAATAATATATTAATAACACCAGTCCTCTAATAATATATTAATAACACCAGTCCTCTAATAATATATTAATAACACCAGTCCTCTAATAATATATTAATAACACCAGTCCTCTAATAATATATTAATAACACCAGTCCTCTAATAATATATTAATAACACCAGTCCTCTAATAATATATTAATAACACAGTCCTCTAATAATATATTAATAACACCAGTCCTCTAATAATATATTAATAATAACACCAGTCCTCTAATAATATATTAATAACACCAGTCCTCTAATAATATATTAATAACACCAGTCCTCTAATAATATATTAATAACACAGTCCACTGTAATAATATATTAATAACACCAGTCCTCTAATAATATAATAACACCAGTCCTCTAATAATATATTAATAACACCAGTCCTCTAATAATATATTAATAACACCAGTCCTCTAATAATATATTAATAACACCAGTCCTCTAATAATATTAATAACACCAGTCCTCTAATAATATATTAATAACACCAGTCCTCTGTAATTATATATTAATAGCCAGTCCTCTAATAATGTATTAATAACACCAGTCCTCTGTAATAATGTATTAATAACACCCAGTCCTCTGTAATAATGTATTAATGACACCAGTCCTCTGTAATAATGTATTAATAACACCAGTCCTCTGTAATAATGTATTAGCCAACACCAGTCCTCTGTAATAATGTATTAATAACGCAGTCCTCTGTAATAATGTATTAATAACACCAGTCCTCTGTAATAATATATTAATAACACCAGTCCTCTGTATTAATATATTAATAACACCCAGTCCTCTGTAATAATATGTTAGAGTCAATGTGGAGGCTATATACAGGGTATTACGGTACAGAGTCAATGTGGAGGCTATACAGGGGGTACCGGTACAGAGTCAATGTGGAGGCTATATACAGGGGGTACCGGTACAGAGTCAATGTGGAGGCTATATACAGGGGTACCGGTACAGAGTCAATGTGGAGGCTATATACAGGGGTTACGATACAGAGTCAATGTGGAGGCTATATACAGGGGGTACCGTTACAGAGTCAATGTGGAGGCTATATACAGGTGGTACCGTTACAGAGTCAATGTGGAGGCTATATACAGGTGGTACCGGTACAGAGTCAATGTGGAGGCAATATACAGGGTATTACGGTACAGAGTCAATGTGGAGGCTATATACAGGTTATTACGGTACAGAGTCAATGTGGAGGCTATATACAGGGGGTACCGGTACAGAGTCAATGTGGAGGCTATATACAGAGGGTACCGGTACAGAGTCAATGTAGAGGCTATATACAGGGGGTACCGGTACAGAGTCAATGTTGAGGATATATATACAGGGGGTACCGGTACAGAGTCAATGTGGAGGCTATATACAGGGGTACCAGTACAGAGTCAATGTGGAGGCTATATACAGGGGGTACCGGTACAGAATCAATGTTTGGGGGCACAGGTTAGTCAAGGTAATTGAGGAAATATGTAAACTCAGCAACGGACCATAAACAATTAATGAACATGCACCTGTGGAACGGTCGTTAAGACACTAACAGCTTACAGACGGTAGGCAATTAAGGTCACAGTTATGAAAATGTACGACACTAAAGAGGCCTTTCTACTGACTCTGAAAAACACCAAAAGAAAGATGCCCAGGGTCCCTGCTCATCTGCGTGAATGTGCCTTAGGCATGCTGCAAGGAGGCATGAGGACTGCAGATGAGGCCAGGGCAATAAATTGCAATGTTTGTACTGAGAGACGCCTAAGACAGCGCTACAGGGAGACAGGACGGACAGCTGATCATCCTCGCAGTGGCAAACCAAATCAAAATCAAATCAAATTTATTTATATAGCCCTTCGTACATCAGCTGATATCTCAAAGTGCTGTACAGAAACCCAGCCTAAAACCCCAAACAGCAAACAATGCAGGTGTAAAAGCACGGTGGCTAGGAAAAACTCCCTAGAAAGGCCAAAACCTAGGAAGAAACCTAGAGAGGAACCGGGCTATGTGGGGTGGCCAGTCCTCTTCTGGCTGTGCCGGGTGGAGATTATAACAGAACATGGCCAAGATGTTTAAATGTTCATAAATGACCAGCATGGTCAAATAACAATAAGGCAGAACAGTTGAAACTGGAGCAGCAGCACAGTCAGGTGGACTGGGGACAGCAAGGAGCCATCATGTCAGGTCGTCCTGGGGCACGGTCCTAGGGCTCAGGTCCTCCGAGAGAGAGAAAGAAAGAGAGAATTAGAGAGAGCATATGTGGGGTGGCCAGTCCTCTTCTGGCTGTGCCGGGTGGAGATTATAACAGAACGTGGCCAAGATTCTGTCATGATTTCCTACAAGACAGGAATGTCAGTGTTCTGCCATGGCCAGCGAAGAGCCCGGATCTCATTCCCATTGAGCACGTCTGAGACCTGTTGGATCAGAGGGTGAGGGCTAGGGCCATTCCCCCCAGAAATGTCTGGGAACTTGCAGGTGCCCCCCCTTTGTTCAGGGACACATGATTCCATTTCTGTTAGTCACATGACTGTGGAACTTGCAGGTGCCACACCCCCCCCTTTGTTCAGGGACACATGACTCCATTTCTGTTAGTCACATGACTGTGGAACTTGTTCAGTTCATATCTCAGTTGCTGAATCTGGTTATGTTCATACAAATATTTACACATTTTAAGTTTGCTGAAAATATATGCAGTTCACAGTAAGACTTTTTGCTGAGTTTACATGTAGGTGGGGGTAAAGTGACTATGCATAGATAAATAATACAAATGGGGGGGGGTAAATGCATACAGTGTGGGTAGCCATTTCATTAGCTGTTCAGGAGTTTTATGGCTTTGGGGTAGAAGCTGTTAAGGAGCCTTTTGGTCATAGACCATAGGGGATCCATAATAAACCACCCGAACCACTGCCTGTTCACCCCTTTATCATCCAGAAGGCGAGTCAGTACAGGTGCATCAAAGCTGGGACGAGAGACTGAAAAACAGCTACATCTCCAGGCCACCAGACTGTTAAATAGCCACCACTAACATTGAGTGGCTGCTGCCCAACTACACTGTCATTGACACTGACCCAACTCCAGCCATTTTAATAATGGGAATTGATGGGAAATGATGTAAAATATATCACTAGCCACTTTAAACAATGCTACCTTATATAATGTTACTTACCCTACATTATTCATCTCATATACATATGTATATACTGTACTCTACAACATCGACTGCATCCTTATGTAACACATGTATCACTAGCCACTTTAACTATGCCACTTTGTTTACTTTGTCTACATACTCATCTCATATGTATATACTGTACTCGATACCATCTACTGTATGCTGCTCTATACCATCACTCATTCATATATCATATGTACATGTTCCTTATCCCTTACACTGTATAAGACAGTAGTTTTGGAATTTGGTAGTTAGATTACTTGTTGGTTATCACTGCATTGTCGGAACTAGAAGCACAAGCATTTTCGCTACACTCGCATTAACATCTGCTAACCATGTGTATGTGACAAATAAAATTTGATTTGATTTGATTTGGTGCTCTGGTACCACTTGCCGTGGAGTAGCAGAGAGAACAGTCTATGACTGGGGTGTTTCAAGCAGACCACCACAGTCCTTGTGACCAAGAACACTAAATTAACCTGTCTATATGGACTACCGACCCGTAGCACTTCCGCGTCTGTAGCCAGAAGTGCTTTGAAAGGCTGGTCATGGCTCACATCAACACCCAGGAAGAGTAGCTGCTGCCTTGGCAGGAACTAATTGGGATCCATAATAAACCCCCCAGGAAAGTGGCTGCTGCCTTGGCAGGAACTAATGGGGATCCATAATAAACCCCAGGAAGAGTAGCTGCTGCCTTGACAGGAACTAATGGGGATCCATAATAAGCCCCAGGAAGAGTAGCTGCTGCCTTGGCAGGAACTAATGGGGATTCATATTAAATACAATCAGAGACTAAACATTAAGTTTAATCACAGATATCTTTTTCCTTTCTGAATGACGTTACAGTTCCAGACACACAGAACAAACACAGCCAGCGATAAGAGGGTATTATACCTGGGTGATGGCTATTGTCCTAGGAAGGAGGATGGGTGCTCTCTCTATTGATAGTGAGAGGTGTTTTCCTGCTGTGTTAACAGAACAGGTGTTATCTGTGTGATCAGTCCACAGAGCTCTGCTCAGTCAACATAACAAGGCTTCATAAACAGAGACAAGTCTACTATTCTCAATAACAGGCACAAACAGACAACCCAGAACAGATAAAGCTTGAAACACAGCCTCATGCAACCCCCAATATCATATCCTTTCATACGAGGTCTGTAGATGAAAGCAGAGAGACACTGGCTAGGTCGGGTTCTCTCCTACGCACACAGATGATGACTGAACAGAGAGAGAGGAGAGAGAGCGCGAGAGGGCGAAAGAGAGAGACCGAGACATTGAGAGAATTAAGGAGCGAGAAGAGTGAGGAAGAGGATGTGGATGACTAATTAGCTGATCCTTCGTTACAGGGTGATATTGGACTTCATCAAAGACCGCTTGATGATACTCAACTGAGCTAGAGAGATGAGACAGAAATATAGATGAAGTGGAGGGGTAGAGGGTGGTTCTGTCAATTCAACAGAGCTCATCTTCACCTTGGTAGTTACAGGGACAGGACGCTTCCCAATGTGGAACCCTGTCCACTATATAGAAACCCTATGGCTCTGAGGTCCTTGTAGTCCGCTGTATAGAGCCCTAAGGGTCTGGTCAGCAGTAGTCCGCTATATAGAGCCCTGTAGGTCCTGGTCAGCAGTAGTCCGCTATATAGAGCCCTGTGTGTGTCCTGGTCAGCTTAGTAGTCGCTATATAAGCCCTATGGGTCCTGGTCAACGGTAGTCCACTATATAGAAACCTATGGGTCCTGGTCAACAGTAGTCCACTATATAGAGCCCTGTGGGTCCTGGTCAACTGTAGTCCACTATACCTGAGCCCTGTGGGTCCTGGTCAACAGTAGTCACTATATAGAGCCCTGTAAGATTCCTGGTCAACAGTAGTCCACTATATAGAGCCCTATGGAGTCCTGGTCAACTGTAGTCCACTATAGAGCCCTATGGGTCCTGGTCAACTGTAGTCCACTATATAAAGCCCATAGCCAGGTCCTGGTCAACAGTAGTCCTATATAGAGGCCCTGTGTCACAGGGTCAGCAGTAGTCCACTATATAGAGCCCTGGGTCCTGGTCAACAGTAGTCCACTATATAGAGGCCCTATGGGTCTGGTCAACAGTAGTCTGTATTGAAACATGAGATCTAACAGGGTAGTCTGTATAGGAGCATGAGATCTAACAGGGTAGTCTGTATAGGAGCATGAGATCTAACAGGGTGAGTCTGTATAGAACATGATATCTAACAGGGTAGTCTGTATAGGAGCATGAGATCTAACAGGGTAGTCTGTATAGGAGCATGAGATCTAACAGGGTAATCTGTATAGGAGCATGAGATCTAACAGGGTAGTCTGTATAGGAGCATGAGATCTAACAGGGTAGTCTGTATAGGAGCATGAGATCTAACAGGGTAGTCTGTATAGGAGCATGAGATCTAACAGGGTAGTCTGTATAGGAGCATGAGATCTAACAGGGTAGTCTGTATAGGAGCATGAGATCTAACAGGGTAGTCTGTATAGGAGCATGAGGGTAGTACAGGGTAACATAGTCTGCAGGGTAGTCTGCATGAGATCTAACAGGTGTAGTTGGTGTTTTATTCTATAGAATCGTGTACCTGTCGTTGCTAGAGTCTTTGCTGTAGGCCCTCTCGTATCCAGGTGAGTATGAGTAGCTCTCCCAGTCTTCTGGTAGTGTCCCACGGTCGGCCACGCTGGGCCAGCGACCCAGGGCTAGGTTCCCATTCTGGGCAGGGAAGGCCAGTCCCAGGCTGGATGAATAAATAAATTGTATTAGACATATTTTAAAAGGTAGAGTCAGCGATGTACAAAGTAAACAGCATTATCATTTTGATTTCAGCGGCTATTCTGAGAGGTGAAGAACAAGGTTAAACATGTCCTATGATTTGGTTCCTATGGGCACTGGTCAAAAGCACTTTATAAGGAAAAGGAGCCCTTTGGAAGCAAAATATCCAGTCACCTGGCCAGGTTAGAGGAGCTCCTCTGAAACGATGTGATCCCCTTCAGACTGTCCGGCCTCTGTGGCACCTCATCGCTCGCCCAATCGAAACGGTCCTCAGATTCAGCACCGCCCACACTGCCCTCAACCAGACTATCCACCTCCCCCCTCTCCTCCACCCCCTCCTCCCCATCAACATCCACCTCCTCGATACTGATGGACGGGGTATGTGGTGCCTCTCCTCCCTCTCGGGAGTCACAGATGGTTTTCGCCGACTCACAGCTTGACAGTAGCTGCTCCTCCCCACCCCTCCTCCTCCTCTCTTTAGAGTCTCTGTGCTTCCCAAAGTCACCCCCTCTCCTTCCTGTCCCTCCCTGGGGCTCCCAGCCCCTCCATGGCCCAGACAGGGCCTGAGCAACGAGGGAGGAGTTGGGCGAGGGGGTCAGGTTGGCGGGCAGGAGGGACTGGTCGTCTCCTCCGTGTTCAGGTGACGGAGGCTGAAGGTGGATGGTACCTTCAGAGGGAAACAGACCTAAATATAAACCTCATGCCGTTCCCAACATGGTTAATAGAAAAGGGGAAAGGTCTTGGGCAGAACAAAGTGCAGATGTGTATTTGCTTCCTGGAAGGATATTAGCATACAGGTGTTCTGCACCAATGGAGAGCGAGAAACATGGCACTGCATGAAGACAAACATAATGATTCTAGGTACCTTCCTGGAAGGATATTAGCATACAGGTGTTCTGCACCAATGGAGAGCGAGAAACATGGCACTGCATGAAGACAAACATAATGATTCTAGGTACCTTCCTGGAAGGATATTAGCATACAGGTGTTCTGCACCAATGGAGAGCGAGAAACATGGCACTGCATGAAGACTAACATAATGATTCTAGGTACCTTCCTGGAAGGATATTAGCATACAGGTGTTCTGCACCAATGGAGAGCGAGAAACATGGCACTGCATGAAGACAAACATAATGATTCTAGGTACCTTCAGGAAGAGGGTCCTCAGTGAAGACGGCCGTGGAGAGAGAGACCACTGAGCTACCAGCTGACTTCCATCCACTGTTGATATTTCTCATATACATTATGGACTGGACTTTCTCCTGGTACAGATTACCATCTACAGGACAACAGACAACATATATATATACACTGGTACAGATTACCATCTACAGGACAACAGACAACATATATATATATATATATACAGATTACCATCTACAGGACAACAGACAACATATATATATATATATACAGATTACCATCTACAGGACAACAGACAACATATATATACACTGGTACAGATTACCATCTACAGGACAACAGACAACATATATATATACACTGGTACAGATTACCATCTACAGGACAACAGACAACATATATATATATATACAGATTACCATCTACAGGACAACAGACAACATATATATATATATATATACAGATTACCATCTACAGGACAACAGACAACATATATATATATATATACAGATTACCATCTACAGGACAACAGACAACATATATATATATATACACTGGTACAGATTACCATCTACAGGACAACAGACAACATATATATATACACTGGTACAGATTACCATCTACAGGACAACAGATAACATATATATATATATACAGATTACCATCTACAGGACAACAGACAACATATATATATATATACAGATTACCATCTACAGGACAACAGACAACATATATATATATATATACAGATTACCATCTACAGGACAACAGACAACATATATATATATATACACTGGTACAGATTACCATCTACAGGACAACAGACAACATATATATATACACTGGTACAGATTACCATCTACAGGACAACAGATAACATATATATATATATACAGATTACCATCTACAGGACAACAGACAACATATATATATATATACAGATTACCATCTACAGGACAACAGACAACATATATATATATACAGATTACCATCTACAGGACAACAGACAACATATATATATATATACACTGGTACAGATTACTATCTACAGGACAACAGACTACATATATATACACTGGTACAGATTACCATCTACAGGACAACAGACACAATACTGTCTAACATCTGGAGACAACAGACACAATACTGTCTAACACCTGGAGACAATACTGTCTAACATCTGGAGACAACAGACACAATACTGTCTAACATCTGGAGACAACAGACACAATACTGTCTAACATCTGGAGACAACAGACACAATACTGTCTAACATCTGGAGACAACAGACACAATACTGTCTAACATCTGGAGACAACAGACACAATACTGTCTAACATCTGGAGACAACAGACACAATACTGTCTAACATCTGGAGACAACCCAGACACAATACTGTCTAACACCTGGAGACAATGCTGTCTAACACCTGGAGACAACAGACACAATACTGTCCACAACACCTGGAGACAACAGACACAATACTTTCAGTGGTGTTAGTCCTTTCAGTAAAAGCAGACACCATGGTAGAAAATTACTATTCTAAGTAAAAGTCACCTATTAAAACACCTGAGTTTGACTTGATAAATTGAACCAGGAAGTGTGTGTAAACGCCACCCCTATGTGTAGTGAGAAGTAGAAGCTTGTAGGCGTATGACAGGCGTGGGTGTTAGTGGGCGAAAGTGCACGGCCGAGGAGGGAAGTTGTAGACCAATCGGAGAGGTCTAGGTCGGGAGGTGAACCTGGGAACACTTTCTGGATGATCTTGAAAGACAGACACACTTCCTGTGGGATGGAGGTCAGGTGCTCGTCCCGATGCTCCTGGAGGACAAAATGCAGAGGATAAGGAAGTCTGATAGTTAACGTGTCAGAAAAGGCCAGAGGAACATGCAGTCGTTTAATTACATCGACTCAAATCCAGAGACACTACAGTAGTGAGTCATTTAGCAGACTCTCTGATCCAGAGACACTACAGTAGTGAGTCATTTAGCAGACTCTCTGATCCAGAGTCACTACAGTAGTGAGTCATTTAGCAGACTCTCTGATCCAGAGCCACTACAGTAGTGAGTCATTTAGCAGACTCTGATCCAGAGACACTACAGTAGTGAGTCATTTAACACTCTCTGATCCAGAGCACTACAGTAGTGAGTCATTTAACAGACTCTCTGATCCAGAGTCACTACAGTAGTGAGTCATTTAGCAGACTCTCTGATCCAGAGTCACTACAGTAGTGAGTCATTTAGCAGACTCTCTTATCCAGAGCCACTACAGTAGTGAGTCATTTAGCAGACTCTCTTATCCAGAGCCACTACAGTAGTGAGTCATTTAGCAGACTCTCTTATCCAGAGCCACTACAGTAGTGAGTCATTTAGCAGACTCTCTGATCCAGAGACACTACAGTAGTGAGTCATTTAGCAGACTCTACAGTAGTGAGTCATTTAGCAGACTCTCTGATCAACTACAGTAGTGAGTCATTTAGCAGACTCTCTGATCCAGAGACACTACAGTAGTGAGTCATTTAACACTCTCTGATCCAGAGTCACTACAGTAGTGAGTCATTTAGCAGACTCTTATCCAGAGCCACTACAGTAGTGAGTCAGTTGGCAGACTCTCTGATCCAGAGCCACTACAGCCACTACAGTAGTGAGTCATTTAGCAGACTCTCTGATCCAGAGACACTACAGTAGTGAGTCATTTAACACTCTCTGATCCAGAGCCACTACAGTAGTGAGTCATTTAACAGACTCTCTGATCCAGAGCCACTACAGTAGTGAGTCATTTAACAGACTCTCTGATCCAGAGTCACTACAGTAGTGAGTCATTTAGCAGACTCTCTGATCCAGAGTCACTACAGTAGTGAGTCATTTAGCTGACTCTACAGTAGTGAGTCATTTAGCAGACTCTCTGATCCAGAGTCACTACAGTAGTGAGTCATTTAGCAGACTCTCTGATCCAGAGTCACTACAGTAGTGAGTCATTTAGCAGACTCTCTGATCCAGAGACACTACCGGTCAACGACAACTTATTCTCTACCAACGGAGCCACACGGACTACTGTCAATGACAACTCAGGTTATTCTCTGGCTTCCTAGGAAGAGTTCTGAAAGGTCTTGGGACCAAAACATTGCTGCAACATGATTTATTAGTCAAATGGATCTTGTTCATTCAGAACGGATAAGTTTCTTGCCTGTAGTACTACGACGAGGTGAGCAGGAAGCGTGGACCACCTGGGCTTTGAGAAACTGTCTGATGTTGAACACCTGCTGGGGGTGGTGAACCCTGATGAGGATCTCCAACCCTGCCCTTGCAGAGTCTCCCAGACACCACCCTATTAGAGACACGTAACTTATATTAATACACAGCTACTGTAACCTGACCTGACCTGACCCTGACCCAACCCCTTACCCAACCTGACCCTGACCCTAACCCAACCCCTTACCCAAAACCCAACCTGACCCTGACCCTAACCCAACCCCTTACCCAAACTGACCCCTAACCCAACTCTGCCCCTTATCCAACCTGACCCTGACCCTAACCCAACCCTTACCCAAACTGACCCTGACCCAACCCCTTACCCAACCTGACCCAACCCCTTACCCAACCCTGACCCAACCCCTTACCCAACCTGACTCCAACCCTCTACCCAAACTGACCCTGACCCAACCCCTTACCCAACCTGACCCTGACCCAACCCCTTACCCAACCTGACCCAACCCCTTACAACCTGACCCAACCCCTTACCCAACCTGACCCTGAACCTAACCCAACCCAGCCCAACCCCTTGCCCAACCTGACCCTGACCCAACCCCTTACCCAACCTGACCCTGACCCAACCCCGCACCCAACCTGACCCTGAACCTAACCCAACCCCTTACCCAAACTGACCCTGACCCCTTACCCAAACTGACCCTGACCCAACCCCTTACCCAAACTGACCCTGACCCAACCCCTTACCCAAACTGACCCTGACCCAACCCCTTGCCCAACCTGACCCTGACCCAACCCCTAACCCTGACCCTTAACCCTAACCCAACCCCTTACCCAAACTGACCCTGAACCTAACCCAACCTTACCCAACCTGACCCTGACCCAACTCCCTTACCCAACCTGACCCTGACCCTAGCAACCCCTTACCCAACCTGACCCTGACCCAACCCCTTACCCAACCTGACCCTGACCCTAACCCAACCCCTTACCCAGAACCTAACCCAACCCCTTACCCAGAACCTAACCCAACTCCCTTACCCAAAACTGACCCTGACCCTAACCCAACCCCTTACCCAACCTGACCCTGACCCAACCCCTTACCCAAACTGACCCTGACCCTAACCCAACCCCTTACCCAAACTGACCCTGACCCAACCCCTTACCCAACCTGACCCTGACCCAACCCCTTACCCAACCTGACCCTGACCCAACCCCTTACCCAAACTGACCCTGACCCAACCCCTTACCCAAACTGACCCTGACCTAAACTGACCCTGACCCAACCTGACCCAACCCCTTACCAAACTGACCTTGACCCAACCCCTGACCCAACCTGACCCAACCTGACCCAACCCACCCAAACTGACCTGACCCAACCCCTGACCCAACCCCTTGCAACCTGATGACCCAACCCCGACCCAACCCCTTACCCAACCTGACCCAACCTGACCCAACCCTTACCCAACCTGACCCAACCCCTTACCCAACCTGACCTTACCCAACCTGACCCTGACCAACCCTTACCCAAGACACGCAACTTCTATTAATACACAGCTACTGTAACCCTGACTATAACCCAACCCTGACCCTGACCAACCCTGACCCAACCTGACCCAACCTCCCTTACCCAAACTGACCTGACACAACCCCTTACCCAACCTGACCAACCCAACCCCTTACCCAAGACACGAACTTCTATTAATACACAGCTACTGTAACCCTGACCATAACCCAACCTGACCCAACTCCTGACCCAACCTGACCCAACCCCCTTACCCAAACTGACCTGACCCAACCCCTGACCCAACCTGACCCAACCCCTTACCCAAACTGACTCTGACCCAACCCCTTACCCAACCTGACCCTGACCCAACCCCTTACCCAACTCAAGACCCAACCCCCTACCCAACCTGACCCAACCCCTTACCCAACCTGACCCAACCCCTTACCCAAATGACCCTGACCCAACCCCTGACCCAACCTGACCTAACCCCTTACCCAACCTGCCCTGACACAACCCCTTACCCAACCTGACCCTAACCCAACCCTTTTCCCAAGACACGTAACTTCTATTAATACACAGCTACTGTAACCCTGACCATAACCCACCCCTGACCTGACCCTAACCCAACCCCTTATCCAACCTGACCCTGACCCTTATCCAACCTGGCCCTGACCCTAACCCAACCTGAACCCTAACCTGACCCTAACCCAACTCCTGACCCTAACCTTAACCCCTTTGACCAACCCCAACTCCCTGACCCCAACTCCAACCTGACCCTAACCCAACCCCTGACCCCTAACCCAAACCAGACCTAACCTGACCCCTAACCCACCCTGACCCTAGCAACCTGACCCTAGCAACCTGACCCAACCCTGACCCTAACCCAACCCTGACCCTAACCCAACCTGACCCTAACCCAACCCTGACCCTAACCCAACCCTGAAAATGGGTTGTATACCCTGATGAATGGAGGGCTGGGCAGGATCTCCCTGACTGATTAAGAGGTGAAAGAAACAGTTAAACAGCAAGGCTGCTTATGCTCCCATTTCACAGCTTTACTGACAACGTTTCAATCCCAAACCATCAAGATCCAACGTTGTCAATAAAGCTGTGAATTGGGAGCTTTAACAGTGTGGGGGCCTGGCTGTTCTCTGGCAGGGCGGGGGCCTGGCTGTTCTCTGGCAGGGGCGGGGGCCTGGCTGTTCTCTGGCAGGGGCGGGGGCCTGGCTGTTCTCTGGCCCAGGGGCGGGGGCCTGGCTGTTCTCTGGCAGGGCGGGGGCCTGGCTGTTCTCTGGCAGGGCGGGGCCTGGCTGTTCTCTGGCAGGGCGGGGCCTGGCTGTTCTCTGGCAGGGCGGGGCCTGGCTGTTCTCTGGCAGGGGCGGGGGCCTGGCTGTTCTCTGGCAGGGCGGGGGGCCTGGCTGTTCTTTCAGTAGTATCCTTATTAGCCCAGCTCTCATGTTTTTAAGGATGTGCATATGACCAAAAAACTCTTCTAAAAGACAGCATAGTGTTAACAAAATATAAAATAAATTGGGTTTCAGATGGTATTGGTAAATCCTACCTGTAGTATTCAAAATACCCTGGTATACAGTAATACTAAATTCCTGCCCATACACCCATCACTGAGTTTACCTGCGCCTTGGCCCAGATCTTCCAGTCCAGCAGAACCTCAGACAGTAGCTGATGTCCTGGACCACGGCTGTGGGAGACTCTGTGTCCAGAGTGGAACTGACTGTAGATCCCCTAGAGTTAGGATAGGACTACTACAGCTCCCATCTAACAAGGTCTATAGACAGAGAAAGAGGAGAAGAGCAAAAGATAAATACTTGACACATTGGAAAATAATTAACGAACAAACTAGAATGCTAGTTGGCCTTAACAGAGATACAGTGACAGAATACCTGACCACTGTGACTGACCCACACTTAAAATCAAATCAAATCAAATCAAATTTTATTTGTCACATACATGGTTAGCAGATGTTAATGCGAGTGTAGCGAGAAATCTTGTGCTTCTAGTTCCGACAATGCAGTGATAACCAACAAGTAATCTAACTAACAATTCCAAAACTACTGTCTTATGCAGTGTGGGGATAAGGAACATGTACATAAGGATATATGAATGAGTGATGGTACAGAGCAGCATACAGTAGATGGTATCGAGTACAGTATATACATATGAGATGAGTATGTAGACAAAGTAAACAAAGTGGCATAGTTAAAGTGGCTAGTGATACATGTGTTACATAAGGATGCAGTCGATGTTGTAGAGTACAGTATATACATATGTATATGAGATGAATAATGTAGGGTAAGTAACATTATATAAGGTAGCATTGTTTAAAGTGGCTAGTGATATATTTACATCATTTCCCATCAATTCCCATTATTAAATGGCTGGAGTTGGGTCAGTGTCAATGACAGTGTGTGGCAGCAGCCACTCAATGTTAGTGGTGGCTATTTAACAGTCTGATGGCCTTGAGATAGAAGCTGTTTTTCAGTCTCTCGGTCCCAGCTTTGATGCACCTGTACTGACCTCGCCTTCTGGATGATAGCGGGGTGAACAGGCAGTGGTTCGGGTGGTTGATGTCCTTGATGATCTTTATGGCCTTCCTGTAACAACGGGTGGTGTAGGTGTCCTGGAGGGCAGGTAGTTTGCCCCGGTGATGCGTTGTGCAGTCCTCACTACTCCTCTGGAGAGCCTTACGGTTGAGGGCGGAGCAGTTGCCGTACCAGGCGGTGATACAGCCCGCCAGGATGCTCTCGATTGTGCATCTGTGAAGTTTGTGAGTGCTTTGGTGACAAGCCGAATTTCTTCAGCCTCCTGAGGTTGAATAGGCGCTGCTGCGCTTCACGACGCTGTCAGTGTGAGTGGACCAATTCAGTTTGTCTGTGATGTGTATGCCGAGGAACTTAAAAACTAGCTACCTCTCCACTACTGTTCCATCGATGTGATAGGGGGTGTTCCCTCTGCTGTTTCCTGAAGTCCACAACATTCCTTAGCTTTGTTGACGCGGAGTGTGAGGTTATTTTCCTGACACCACACTCCAAGGGGCCTCACCTCCTCCCTGTAGGCCGTCTCGTCGTTGTTGGTAATCAAGCCTACCACTGTTGTGTCGTCCGCAAACTTGATGATTGAGTTGAGGCGTGCGTGGCCACGCAGTCGTGGAACAGGGAGTACAGGAGAGGGCTCAGAACGCACCCTGTGGGGCCCCCGTGTTGAGGATCAGCGGGGAGGAGATGTTGTTGCTCTACCCTCACCACCTGGGGGCGGCCCGTCAGGAAGTCCAGTACCCAGTGCACAGGGCGGGCCGAGACCCAGGGTCTCGAGCTTGATGACGAGCTTGGAGGGTACTATGGTGTGAATGCCGAGCTGTAGTCGATGAACAGCATTCTCACATAGGTATTCCTCTTGTCCAGGTGGGTTAGGGCAGTGTGCAGTGTGGCTGAGATTGCATCGCCTGTGGACCTATTTGGGCGGTAAGCAAATTGGAGTGGGTCTAGGGTGTCAGGTAGGGTGGAGGGTGATATGGTCCTTGACTAGTCTCAAAGCACTTCATGATGACGGAAGTGAGTGCTACAAGGGCGGTAGTCGCTTAGCTCAGTTACCTTAGCTTTCTTGGGAACAGGAACAATGGTGGCCCTCTTGAAGCATGTGGGAACAGCAGACTGGTATAGGGATTGATTGAATATGTCCGTAAACACACCGGCCAGCTGGGGTCTGCGCATGCTCGGAGGGCGCGGCTGGGGATGCCGCTGGCCTGCAGCCTTGCGAGGGTTAACACGCTTAAATGTCTTAATCACCTCGGCTGCAGTGAAGGAGAGACCGCATGTTTCCGCTGCAGGCCGTGTCAGTGGCACTGTATTGTCCTCAAAGCCGGGCAAAAAGTTATTTAGTCTGCCTGGGGAGCAAGACATCCTGGTCCGTGACTGGGCTGGATTTCATCTTGTAGTCCGTGATTGACTGTAGACCCTGCCACATGCCTCTTGTGTCTGAGCCATTGAATTGAGATTCCACTTTGTCTCTGTACTGACGCTTAGCTTGTTTGATAGCCTTACGGA